>NW_028222062.1:0-91240 GCF_056783735.1 Eptatretus burgeri
ATGAAAAGTTTCCCCTTTAATTTGTTTGTCAACAACAAATGGGGGAGGACAGTCTGGAGTTTGGATGAAGACATGAAGATGTTGGTGAGGAAGAAACCATAAGGAAATTGAGTTGGTAAGGGATGTGTGGGCATCATGCTTGAAGGATGCAGAGAGTGATGAGTGGTAAATGTGGGGATAAAAATACAGGAAGGGAGATGGACAAATTCCACCATCAACATCGAACTGATGGATTTTAAATGTCAACTTTTTGAAAATGGATTTGGGTCATCAGGAGGAGCCTGGATAGGAATTGGGTTTCAGCCGGTACTCACAACCCTCAAACTCATCCAGGTGCAGCCAAGTGAGCCTTCCAGAAACATTTCTGCAAAAATTCACTTCACCTTGGAGAGATAGTTGTGGTTCTGAAAGAACTCCATGGAGACACATTCAACACATAAAATAACCCTGGAGTTTGAATATTTCCATCACAATTATGTTACGTTAGATTACCCATCCCCTCTTATCAAGTAAAGGGAAATGCATTGTGATTGTAGACACGACCTTCCTCCATTGTTCTCTTCCTAAGAAAACCTTCTATACTCCATCCTCGTTGCCTTCCAAAACCAACACTCCATACTTCAACCAACTAATCGCCATGCCAGCGCTGCAAAAACCACCATTCCGGCATCCCAGTTTTCATGGCATCAACGAGACGAATAGGCCTTGCCCCCTTGTGCCGATCATGAATCAGAGTGGCTGGACTACAGTGTATCACAGAAAGATGGGTCGGCTGGATGCAGAGAGTGGATGTGGTTGGCGACACCGTGCAGGGGACAAAAATAACCTGGGACGGAGGGGATGGAGTGGAGTTGATGTTCAGATCTGGTGCAGTCAGAGTCCAAGAAGGGAGCAGCCCAAATCCTGAGGGGGTTTTCATCTGGTCTGGAGGTGAACGCCAAAGTTTTACCAAGTCTGGAACGAGAGGGTACTACCCAGTGCTGCCAAGTGGAATGCAAAGCACCAAGCGAGGCGAGTGCTACCCAACGGGATGTGAGGGCACCAAGTGGAGCACTCTCCAAACTGCCATGTGGAACTGTTGTTCTTCACGTACTGGTGATGCAAAAAGCATGACTGCTGGCGCTGTCCAAAAATTTCGGGCAGAACGGGCGATGACCAACCCGGTGGAGCTGATTTCTTCCACTTATTTTGCACATGCACCATGTAACCTTGCATCTTTCAGCACAAACACCCCGAGGCTCACATGTTGTGGAGCATCAACGACCGAGGACACCACCCCAGAGTTATTTTCAGGGCAAAGCACGACGTAATACCAGACAACATCGCACCTCCTACCCACTCCTCTCACCTGCATCAACACCTCATTGAGATCCCGGGGGGGGCAAGACTGCTCACATACGGGTGAGGAAGGGGTCAATGATGCAACCCGGCATATTTTTGTCCCTTTGTCTCTCTATAATTTCCCCGGATGAATGTTGTATCATTCTGTAATAATGAAGACCAGTTGTGTAATGGGTTTTTTGAGTGCTTGGGGTAAGAGTGTTTCTGATGTGACACTGCATTTCTGTTCATATTTGAATCTTTGTAAGAAGTGCCTGTTTAATACAAGATTTGTTGTTTCCAAACCCGCTCAATTGTTTCCTTCCTTCATTGGTTTTACATTGTGTATGTTATTAATAGAAGGGAAGTTGTGCCCCACTGATTCGCTCCATATGCATAGCCAATGCCACACCTTTGGTTTCGCTCGTCCATACCACAATCAGTATAAGAGGTGGGATGTTGAGAGAATGTTTCCCCATCTGAGCGGGGCGACATCAACGGAAAGGTAACGCGAGTGTTGGAGTGGGGACGTTTACAGACCTTCTCAGATGGTGTCCATGGTTGCTCAGCAATATGTCGGGTCGCGGAGATATCTGTAGCTGTCGGCTTCAGGTTCGGAAGTCAGGGAAGCTGGTCCGATCAGACCCCACAGGAGCCCACCTGTCGACCCCGAAACCTTAATAATATGTTGTGATCTTTTAAAAATGAGAAAGTTGAGCCAAGAAGGGTAATCCCACCACTGGGTGGGAGTTCCCAGAGCTCATGGTAATAATTGTGGTGATAACAGATTTACAAAAAACAATGTTTTGTATTTTTTATTTGTTTTTGTTTCTGTGATTTGCAGGAAAGCAGTTTTCGCACAAATTGTCTTTTCTTCTACTTTATCTGGTATTCATGGGGAATCATGAAATCAATTCAGAGAACCCACCCAGAGATGTTTACCATTCCTCCCAAGAAAGAAGTAACCTTGTTTGAAAAGCTGTCCAGAATGTTTTCACCTGCCCCGTAAAGGTGAGGAAAACTTTTGGCAGATTGAATGAGATGGATGTTGTTCGTGAATTTTTTAAATTGAATCAAATGAGATTTTAAGTGGATTTAGTTTTATAACAGCGATCTAAAGCTCATCGAGGAGCTTGTACATTTAATCATGGGCAGGACAAAGACATGGGACATCGATATACTTTTCCATAAAACCGATATACAGTACATCAAGGATATTGATAGATGTTGGACAAACATGAACGGTGTCTGGGATTTGAACCTGGGTTCACTGCATCGTGATCAGCCATTGGCTCAGATGGAAACACGAACAGGTCAACCCTGGATCCATGTAAGCTAAACATTCCTGGTGAGGATAACACATCATGTCAGCAAAACCTTCCTGATGAAAGTGAGTGCAGCAGACCCTCCCCATTCATACAGGTTATGTTCCTGAAAAATTCCATGTTGACCAAAACTGCAATGCACAAAATCAAGACCTCATGGGAAAAATAGGATTAGGGGAACCAACTCTAAAATGTATCGACTTTTTCCTCAACTACAGTTGTAAAAATGACATTGTACTTTCTTATGATGATGATGATGATGATGAGGATCATGAGGAACGTTGGAGGTTATTGAGATGACGTCGCCATCCCTGGCTGAGGGTCGTCAGGGTCATCAAACTTTGTGAATGAAGAAGGTGATCTTTATCTGCTTTGCCTTGTGTTGAATGCCCCTATAGACCACTGTATAAGGTCCCATGACAGCGGCCATCTCGCACTTGAATATCAAACACCTCTCCATGAAGACGAACAAAACCTCTCAAGATATGGACCTCATTCTATTTATCCCAAGTGTTCTCTTTCACACTTCTCAACTTTATCTTATTTCCCCCTCATTTCAAAACAAACAAATATTTTCACTTGAAAAAAAAAATCACTCATTCTGCCTCTTATTTCCTTCCTTGGTTCATTCTTTATTTCTTCCTTTCTCATTACTTCCCAATTGAACCAACCTTCCTCATAATTTAATTAATTTGTTTCTTACCTTTAAAGCTTTTACTGATATTTTATAATTTATCACTTGCCTTGGATCACGAAAACCCAACATCATCTTCATCTTCAGAACACCCCACATGTTCTTCTTCTTCAAAACAATTTACTGTAACAAATACCCCACAATTAAAAGACTCGCAAAAATATCAATATCACGTGATATCAAACTAAATCACGTGATTACAGTCCGTGTGGCACGATATCGAAAGGGCAACTGAGTTTACGATTGAGCGCAGTGTGGGGCTGTGAGGTGAGATTGAGTTGCGGGGTTGTGTATTCTTCCGCGTCAGACCATGATAGAGCGAGGGAGCCATTCCACGATCGGCACATTTTATCACGATAATTCAACGGCAATAACGGGAAAACGTGATGAGGAAACCTGTGTTTGGGGTGGGCCTGCTGTACTGTAACTTATCAGAGGAACGCCTTACCACTGTTCCTCATCAGTGATCACCTTCAATTACAGTGTTTAATGGGAAACTACATTAAACATGGATTGATTATCGCACTGAGCTGAAGAAACAGCAAAGGGTTGGAAAGAGGTTTTTCTGTGTTTGTTTGACCCTTTGAACCCAAGAGGCCATTTTACAAGCCGCCATTCAATCCTCAATATACAAAGTGGCCAGTTTACAAGACACTATTCAATCCTCAATATACAAAGTGGCCAGTTTACCACCCACTATTCAATCCTCCATATACCCAAGTGGCCAGTTCACCACCCACTATTCCATCCTCCATATACCCAAGTGGCCAGTTTACCACCCACTATTCACTCCTCCATATACCAAGTGGCCAGTTTACCACCCACTATTCAATCCTCCATATACCAAGTGCCCAGTTTACCACCCACTATTCAATCCTCCATATACCCAAGTGGCCAGTTTACCACCCACTATTCAATCCTCCATATACCCAAGTGGCCAGTTTACCACTCACTATTCAATCCTCAATATACCAAGTGGCCAGTTCACCACCCACTATTCCATCCTCCATATACCCAAGTGGCCAGTTTACCACCCACTATTCAATCCTCCATATACCCAAGTGGCCAGTTTACCACTCACTATTCAATCCTCAATATACCAAGTGGCCAGTTTACCACCCACTATTCAATCCTCCATATACCCAAGTGGCCAGTTTACCACCCACTATTCAATCCTCCATATACCCAAGTGGCCAGTTTACCACTCACTATTCAATCCTCAATATACCAAGTGGCCAGTTTACCACCCACTATTCCATCCTCCATATACCCAAGTGGCCAGTTTACCACCCACTATTCAATCCTCCATATACCCAAGTGGCCAGTTTACCACCCACTATTCAATCCTCCATATACCCCAGTAGCCAGTTTACCACCCACTATTCAATCCTCCATATACCCAAGTGACCAGTTTACCACCCACTATTCCATCCTCCATATACCCAAGTAGCCAGTTTACCACCCACTATTCCATCCTCCATATACCCAAGTGGCCAGTTTACCACCCACTATTCAATCCTCCATAGTCATGTTTAAATTAATATGAGAAAATCGATTTACATTGAATGAAAAAGCAAATACCTAAATCTCGCATTCCAAAATCAACCACAAGCATTGCAACAACAATAAAAGATTGAAAAAAATCGGTTTCGAAATTTAAAATAGCTGTATTAGATATACAAGTATCAGAAATAACAGATAATATTAATTACAAGCCGAAACCCCTCAGAGACGGATTCTGTTCATTCAACCACCCTCACCAGCTCACCCACACTCGAAGGACATGGACTGGACAGGGCGTGCTTGCCTCCGCCTACTCATCCCCCGCCCCTGCTCCATTCCCACCCGCCTCCTATCCCCCACCTTCAATTTGCTTACCCCCACCCAAAAATTTAATTTGATATTTAAGAGACATTAAAAAGTTGAAAACATTCAATAATTAAATAAAATATATGAAATTTATGACTGTATGCCTGGTGTTGGCGCAGTGGTTAGGGCAGCGGCTTGGGATCCAAAAGGTCCTGAGTTCAAGCCCCGTTCGGCCACTGGATTAATACACCAGGGGGTTGACTCAGCCTGTCATCCTTCCGAGGTCGGCGAAGTGAGTACCAGTGTACTGGGCCGGTGTATACCCCGGTTAAAATAGGTGTACCATATCCCTGTGTCGTAAGAGGCGACCAGGGTTGCGTCAGGAAGGGCATCCGGCGTAAAACATGTGCCAAATCACTATGCGGATCATACGGATGATCCGCTGTGGCGACCCCTGACGGGAGCAGCCGAAAGAAGAAGAAGAAGATATGAAATTTATGACTGTGCCGTGCAGAGTGTCGGCCATGATTGCTTCTGGCAAAACAATAATATTGCGCCTTATTCTATTGCGATTTTAACAGTTGCAGTAGAGTAGGAATACTCGATAAATGTACGGATTTGGATGAAAACTTGGTGGATAGGTTGGGTGTGTGACGACAAATTGATTCTGTTTGGGTGAAGATCCGGATCTGAATACGACAAGTTTTTAAAATTGATTTGTCATTATGGAGAGAATCATGGAGCCAAAAATAATGTCAAGAACATTTCTCAAAAACTTGTGGATGAGTTATGACAAAACTAGGTGGATGAGTTGGGTCGGTGACAAGAACAAGGCAATTGGATTTTGGTTCAGGTCCAGATTCAGATCTGGCCTATTAGTGGGATTCAGTTCCTAAACTGTTCAGTCTGGCGGAGGTGTGTATTCTACCAAGTGCCATACACTGCCAAAAACAAAATTATTCATGAGAAAGTATTTTCTTAAAAAATTTTTTTTAAGTACATTTATCTTTTTCTTCCTTAGCCACTCTGGTGTAGCTTTGGCTCTGTGCTTCCTGTCATTGTCGTGCTGAAAGGTGAACTTCCGTCCCAATTTCAGCTTTCTTGCAGAGGGCAGCAGGTTTTCCTCTCGTATTTTTCTGTATTTTGCTCCATCCATTTTCCCTTCTTCCCTGACAAGTGCCCCAGTCCCTGCTGAGAAACATCCCCAAAGAATGATGCTGCCACCATCATGTTTCACAGTAGGGATGGTCTTCTTTGGTTGATGTGTTGGGTTTGGGCCAAACGTAACATTTTCCATTTTAGCCAAAAAGTTCCATCTTGGTTCTGTCAGACCACAAAACGTTTTGCTACATATCTTCAGAATCTCCAGAGTGTTTTTTTGCATACCTCAAACTGGACTCGAGATGGGCTTTTTTGAGTAATGGTTTCCTTCTTGCCACACCACTGTACAGGCAAAACTTGTGGAGTGCTTGGGATATTGTTGTCACATGCACATAGTGAACAGTCTTTGCCATACAGGCCTGGACCTCTTTCAAAGTTGCCATTTGCCTCGTGGTGGCCTCTCTGATCAGTCTCCTCCTGACTTGGTCACCCAGTTTGGAGGGATGGCCTGATCTAGGTAGGGTCGTGGTGGTTCCATATGCCTTCAACTTCTTAATGATTGTCTTGACTGTGCTCCGGAGGTCTTTTTAAAGCTCCTTGGTGCTCATGGTTGAGTCTTTGCTGTGTAATTCATTACCCAGAAGAGTAAACCTCCAGGAACAGCTGATTTTGTTCTGAAATAATCAGAATCACTACAGTTTAACACAGGTGGAGGCCAATTAGCTCGGTGTGTGATTTTGAAGGTGATTGGTTCCACCTGAGGTTACTTACAATTGCTATTATAAGGGAGTGGTAGGGGTGGACACTTATCCAACCAAGATATTCTCGTTTTGTATTTTTTATTAATTTTCTGAAATTTGTAGAATTTGTTTTTCACTTGGAAGTTGTGGGTTACAATGTGTTAATGAAGGTGGAAAAAGTCTCATATTTAATGTAATTCAATTCCAGGCTATAAGGAAACAAAAGGTGAAAAATTTGAAAGGGGGTGTGGACTTTCTATCGGCACTGTATATTGACTCGGCTCTAATTCTTGCTTTTTTATGCTTTGTCTACACAGGAGAAAACCTTCTATGAATGGGTTCACACGTAAGCGCCAGCTGGTTATCGAGTAAACTCCACCGATGGATTTTGATCAGTTACTTCATTTTTTCCATCATGGTGGTGCTGGTGATGTTGGTCATGTGGCTACTGGTTATCCCTTTGCTGCTCTGGTTTTGGGAAAAGTGTCAAAGGAGACGTCTGGTAAGACATCATGATGAATGGCGATGATAAGTGTATTTCACTAAACATTCCCGATGCAGTGAGATATGAGCGATAGAAAGCAGGATTTAGTCTAATTTAAGGAGTGAAAGATGTATACTGTGCAGCACGAGGAGTAAAGGTAACAATGATAACTAACCTGTGTGAAAATTGCATCATAATAAAACAGGGAAGCTGATTTTCAGGACGTGAATAAATTGTTAAAAGTTTATTCATCGTTGGTGAAAATTTACAAAACAAAGATCAGATGAAAGTGAGGGTTTAAAATTATTTTATTTTATTTTTTGGATACATGATCAAGGCTCATGGAAGGGGAAAAAATGGAAAGGGGGAAACACCAACAGCAGAGTAAATGAGTGATATTAAGGAGAGGGGAGAAGAACATGTGGTGGTGAACAAGCTGTACACAAGTTGAGTGAAACACTGGAAGAGAAAGAACGGGAAGGTTGGGATGAAACAGAAAAGGAAAAATAAAACAACCAACAAATGCAAAGGAGTAAAGGAGATGGAGAGAAATTACAATAACCTGGAAAAAGGGAAGACTTGGGAATAGGATCATTTGGGGGAAAAAGAGATCGTGAGTTTAGATGGGGGTTGATCTGAGATGGTGGTGAACAGCTGTCTTAAAGCCATGGAGGGAAGAATGGGATTGAAGAGGATGTGGATGTTGGTTCGACAGGCAGGAAAAAAGAGGAGCAAGTGATTGGAGTTGAGCAGTGATCTTGGATTCAGGTCGTTTCACCAGAAGGGGGTTGATGGTGGACCGTGTGAGCCTTGCAGAAACCTGGAGTGGGGGAGAGGGGGTACAAAGCACTGAAAGAGCAGAGGGTACAAGACAAGAAAGGAGGCAGTGGAAGACAGAGAGATCACTGACTTGTCTGTGATGGGAAAGTGATCAGCCCATATGAGTCAGCTTTGTCATGGGAGATTCCATTAATCTTAAAGGCCTTGGTTTCATGGCATCAAGCTGAGCAAGGTGTGAGGCAGGTGTGCCAGCTCAGAGGGGATTAGCAGTACTCCATTAATCATCAGATGAAAACTCCGATCCAACTCCAAGGCTAAGTGTGATAAGAAAGGACTTTGTACAATTGAGAATGCCCAGTCGGCGACTGGCTTTGGAGGCCACCTTTGTTGACTGTGGTGAGCGGAGTCGGCTGTGGTGCCATTTGACCAGAAGGAAGGGATGGAAGGGGAGCAGGGATGGAAGGGGAGCATACTCCAGAGAAAGATTTAACAACTTGCTCCACCAGGTTTTGGAGGAGGGAGATTCGTTTGAAAGTTCAATCTTGACATTGGACAGATGGTGATTTTTGCCTCTCCTGGGAGTGGACACACTCTTCTTGCAGGCTTTGTGGAATGAGTTGAGATTGCCTTCGTCAGGTTTTCTTTCCAGGAAGAGAAGGGAAGTTGTTTCAGAGCAAGTGCCTCACCAAAGGAGTCGGTGTGCATAAACATTGCCAATCACATGATTCTATTGCATGAGAAACATTGTATTATCCAGTGGCAGCATTGGTTGATGATCATTAAGAAAATTCACTGGAAGACAAAGAAGGAACCTAAATAAGTAAAGAGCAAAGATGGAGTCATCAGGATGAACCTGGATAGGATTTGGGTTTCAGCCACTACTCCACCACCCTCAAACCTGTCCATGTCCAGCCAAGTGAGCCTTTCAGAAAGATTTCTGCAAAAATTCACTTCTCCTTCAAAAGATGGATAATGAAGGAGAAGAATATGGAGATGAAAGAGAAGAAAATGCCAGAATTAGAATGACGAAAAGAATGATAAAAAAATTAGAAGGAAATATGAAAGGAACAAAGAACAAATATGTCTGAGAGAACCCAGACAGATAGATTTCAGTAGTTACTCCCCAGCTCAAATGCAGCAACATGTACAACCTACCACAGGTCCGTCAGCAGGGGAACACAGTTCACACAGTATCAGGAGGAGAGGACATTGGGACCATACATTGTGCAGAGCATTGGTGCTGCTTAAGCAGTCTCCTTGGCCATTTGGGCACAATCCTAGATGGGTCACCACTCCAACACAGTATACCAGCATGCTGGCACTCATTTTGCCAACTCGGAAGGATGACAGGCCGAATTAACCCCACCTGGTATTAATTCAACAGCTGAGAGGGATTTGAACTCATGACCCTAAGATCCAAAGCCCACCACTCCAACCTTTAAGCCAACACCAGGCAGACAGCCTAAGGATATTTTACAAACATAATGAAACAGAAGACCAAGAAGGAACCCGAAGAAGTCAAGAGCAAAGCCTGCATCATCAGGAGGAACCTGGATAGGATTCGGGTTTCAGCGGCTACTCCACACTCCTCAAACACATCCAGGCGCAGCCAAGTGAGCCTTACAGAAAAATTCAGTCCTGCAGATGTACAACATAAATGTCTTGATGCCCCCCACAATCGCAAGTCCTTTCTTCCACACGGTGGTGTAGTTCTTCTCTCACGTCATCAATTTTTTACTTGCCAATACATGACTCGATGAGGCAGTGAGACGTTAACCAAACTTCACACCCACCGCCCTTTCCTTGGGCTTGCAGATGCTGAGCTCCAACAGGTTTTTGGCATCAACCGTATCCTCTGTGGTCGATTCACTCAGCCACACAACCACAGCTCTCACTATATATAAGAATGTCATCTCTGTTGCTGGAGATACCTCTCCCACCTCAAGATCTTTCTGCTTTAACTTTAGCTGGTCACTACTCCAAGTAGGCTATCATAGACTCAGGTGACACAGGAGGAGCGAACCAATCACCATTTTGTGGCAGGGTCTGTGCAGCCACTGTACAATCCTCTTGCCACGCTGAGGCGGGATCGTCTGGTGCCCCAGCTCCTTGTACATTACCAGTGATCAGGTCATAGTTTGCATCCGGCCGGCATTGGGTTTAAACCACACCCATCAGGTAAGCAGTATGTGCATCAACTTTGTCCATTGGCACCTTCTATTCTGTGTTGCCAATGAACAGCATGTCACTGAACTTCTCAAAGTACTCGTTCTCCCCCATCAACTCCTCCTTAATCGCAAGCCTGTATCCCTAAAGACCTGCACACAAGAGCTCCCAACCATCCCTATTCACTCGTGTCATCTGTCCTCTGACTGCAACACAGGAAAGGATAAAGACACGGCTCAAAATGCAGAAGTTTTTTGCAGGCAACAAATGTTCCTCTTCAATACATGATTCAATCCCTACTCTGTATCACACACCTCTATCTTGGGGACACAAGCTTTCACCAGGAAGCCAGCACTCACTTTGTGATCTTTACAATTGCAAGAATCATCTGTCAATGCTTTCCCCCAGGACTCTCAATGTTCTGGTCTTGCGGCCCTAAGCACCCACATCTTGATCCTTTTCAGTGAACTGCATTCCCTTGCCAAATGGCTCATCCAATTGAAGATATAGTACCACACCTCAGAGCCTACCGTGGCCGAAATTGTTTTTTACAGTCTGTGGCTCTACGGCCGTACAGTTTACACAAATAATACTATGTTGGAATAATCCACAACCTTCTCCTCATTTTCTGGGCCATCACGTTCGTTCTTCTTTCCATGAAACCTTGCGTTGGCATGCTGAACAACGGTTGACAGATGTCTGTTACGAGTAACCAGAAAAAGTTTGAAACCTCTGAAAGGGTCGAAACCTCAGATGAAAGGAGCCTAACTGAATTCGATTTTGGAGAAACAGACGTGTGTGTGTGTGTGTGTGTGTTTTTCTTCTGGTCTTAAAATTCTGGGTCTGATATTTCCAAACCTATAATCGACAGTATCCGCACATTCATATCACGGAAAAGGCGAAATGTCTTTGAACTTGTGATTTTTGTAAAATTTTCCCCACATTATACACAAATATTATACATGCCGAGCTCATCACCACGTTGGACAGAACGGTAGATAAAACATTTGCAGGAAGTGATGAAGTTTACATCATAGTCTATCAAAAAAGAGTAAACTGGTCCATAAAGAAAAATCAATATTCATGTGGTTGTTCAAAAAGTAAACTTAAAGAAAGTATTTGATTTCTTCAAAACAACAGTTTATTTTCATTTGGCAACAAGATACTCCAGCAGACAGTGGAGATACCTTTGGGTTCATATCTGGCTCCGTTCTTTCTAAATTTATTCCTGCACATGTACGAGTCTGATTGGGTCCAGAACATTTGCAAGAATGAACTAACAACTGCGAGAGGTGTGAAAACATCTTTAGATTCATTGATTATTCACTCGAAATTAATGATGGGTTTGTATTTAATCAGCTTCATGATGTATATCCAAAATAACTCAAATTAAAAAAGGAAAACCAATCTCACACTTCAGTTTATTTTTTGGAATTACAAATCGATTTCAATAGTAATAAATTTCATATCAAATTATTGGATAAACGAGATGCTTTTCAATTCCATATTGTACGAATACCTGTCTCACACGGAAATATTCCGAACAAGTTATTGTATCGAATGGTTACAGGTGAAATAATTATGACTGAGAGTAAAACCTAAGTCACATTTTCCACGGCGGCCGTGGGGTCTCCAAAATCTCTGGCCACTATAATTATACGGCGGCCGCAGTATTTCCACGGTCACACAAGTGTAGCAGTCACATATGTTTTTATTTTTCGGGGAGCCGCACGGCGTATTTAGAAGTTATGGAGACCGAAAACGTGGGGTTGCCGTACGATCTTTGATTTGATGTCGCATGGTGACCTAATGGCATCCCTGCGGTGGCCATATCATTTTCAAGGCAGATGCAAGGTAGCCTGAAGGTGCCTGCAAGGCGACCGCAGGGGGGCCCTAAGGCGAACATGCGGCCAGACGGACGGTAACGAGTGGGTTCTTTTTAAAAAATTTTCACCAGTTTTTTTTTCGGCTTGTCGAATTGCTACGGCCAACGTAGAAATGAAAAAAGTTATAACTCCGCGCTATAATTCCACAGCGACCCCGATGGCCTGTAAAACATAGCCAAACGGCGTAGGGCCACCCTGAGGCCACCGCAGAAACTCTGCGGCCACCGAACGTTTCTGTCAATTCAGAGGGCGCACGGCCGCCGTATCCTCGCCGCAGAGCAAATGTGACTTCGGTATAACCACACACCCCACTGAGCTTATCAAAATATTAAAACAACCATTCAGATGTTTACTGACACAGCAATGAACTTATCAATGGATTAAAACAACCTGTCAGATGATTACAAACACAGCACTGAATTTATCAATAGAATATAACAACTAGTCAGACGTTCATTAACACAGAACGGAACTTATCAAGAGATTGAAAACGAGTCAGACATTCAGAAGTTGATTAAAACAACTTTTCAGACATTCACAAATGTAACACTGAACTTGTCAATAGATTAAAACAACTCGTCAGACATTTATTAACACAGCACTGAACTTGTAAATAGATTAAAACAACCAGTCAGACATTCACTCACACAGCACTGAACTTGTCAATAGATTATAACAACTTGTCAGACATTTACCCACACAGCACTGAACTTGTCAATAGATTAAAACAACCAGTCAGACATTCACTCACACAGCACTGCACTTGTCAATAGATTATAACAACTTGTCACACATATACTTACACAGCACTGAACTTCTCAATAGATTAAAACAACCAGTCAGACATTTACCCACACAGCACTGAACTTGTCAACAGATTAAAACAACTTGTCAGACATTCACTCAGACAGCACTGAACTTGTCAATGGATTAAAATAACCAGTCAGACATTCACTCAGACAGCACTGAACTTGTCAATGGATTAAAAGAGCTCGTCACACATCTGCCAACACAGGGAGCGACAGCCAGTTTTATTTGAGATCACAAAACGACACCAAATATAATTAGTGAAATGCAATAAGAATCGTAAAAATATGATGAATGAGATATTTCTATAAATACATTATATATCAAGAAAAAGAACAATCCAAGATTGCAGACCCTCACCAGGACTTATTTTGAGTGTTGTATTCTTCTGGGTTTTCGGGTAAATCCAATATGGCTGCCAAACCATGTGACCTATGATGTCATATGTGTGAATCTTTTGTTCCTCATGGACAGCCGGTCAGACCTGTAACGTTTCGCCTTGACTTGTTCAGCCAAGAAGATTTTTGAAGGTTTTTGTTTTTTGTTAAACAATATGGCTGCTGAATCACGTGACTGATGATGCTAAATCTCTGAAAATATAGGCACAGATCTGGTGGATGCCATAAATCAGCAGTTCCTTTGGGGGACAGGGTGTGATGTCAAGCAGTGACTGCATTAAATCATTTACCTCAACGAAGCTGGTTCAATTTTGGCACATTTCTAAATCTTTTCTTCACCAAATATAATTCTCCAAACTGTGAAAAAGATAAGTTTAATATTTTGGAAATTTCACATTTTCTTGTGTATGTGTGGAGAAGGAGGGAACAGAGCCTTGCTTGATTGAAGTAAATCGGTATATCGGATTAGTTATACGACTCGTGAGAGGAGATCGTGGGAAATTGTTTTATATAATGCAGGAAATCGCTCCGAGCTCCTCATTTGAAAACTATTCGCACTTACAAAAGTGATGTATGCAGCCATTCATGGCTTTGATGAACAGGCTTTCGATAATATGAGTGAGGAAAGTGGAAAAACAATTTTATCGTCAAGAAATCATTGTGGCCTCTTCCAAGTCAAGGCGTGGTTGAGGAAGCAAAAAAACCTGGTGGCTTCAGACCCCAACATGGTGACCCAGGAGAGGCCTTAAGACCCAAAAGAGTGAGGTGGCTGAGGATGCACCCAATAAAGGATATATTTGAATAATACCATTAATTATCTTCAAAAGGGGTGTTTTAATTAACCCAAACAACCAATTTTCACTCTTGAATTTTCTTGGAATTTTCATAGCAATGCAAAGTTTCAGGTTGCTCGGTTTTACAGTTTTGGAGTTACAAAGGAGACACACTGAGACACACACACACACACACACAGAGACACACACACACACACACACACACACTGAGACACATACACACAAACACCGACACACACACACACACACACACACGCACACATTTTAAGACCTGGTAGGTCTCCGTTTCATTTCATGAAACCCGCAATTAGACATAACAACCAACGACACACATGAAGGTACAAACTTCGAGACCAGTAAGTGCTCTCTGTTCCACCTTCTGGAACCCGCATAAAGAGATAACAACCAACAACAAACACACAGAGAATTGCTGAATTTGACTATGATTTAATTTTCAACTCGATGTGTTTGAATTTCCCAGCTGAGGAGTGGGGTGTAAAATTATTTATTGAGTGATGGTGACCACTCGTGCTTCTATTGGATGGGGTCAAATTTGGTTTGCTACATCCCAGTGGTGAATCCACATTTCATCACCGGTTACCAGGTAAGCGATGTAGTTGGCAAGGTATGCGTTGAACAATTCACAAAACACATGACATGATGCCAGTCGTTGCTGTCAATCATGAGTGCTCAGGTTCGAGGACCCATTTTGCCGATACCATGTAGATGCCTGAGCGTTTGTGGTTGAGGATGAAAATGCTACCTTGAGAATTTCCATCCTCTGTGGGAATTGTTGTGACTTTCACACAGAGATCCTTCTTGATGAATGCCTCAACCCCAGAAACAGTTTGTGGGTCATCACATCTGCTGTTTATCCTTACCTCAGGTCATTGAATCTGAATATTGGGATTCTGGAGAACATGAATATGCAACCACGCCATACACGGTCACCACAAATAATTGGATTTGTTGGAAGTGGACACGAAGCCTCAAGGCTCGATTTTAGAAATACTTAAATTGCATGAAGTGGCCAACCTCTGGATCATAATCAAAGGTCTAAAACAACATGCAATGCCAGGTTAATGAAACTAATATTAGATAACAAGCGTGCAAGAAAATTAATAACGATCAAATAAATGAAATACGAAAAGTCAATTCGAGAATTCCAATGAATGCCCAGATGTCACAACTTTTGAAACGCCTTTTGTATTTGACAAAAATACTGTTCTGATGCAGTGCTCTGACAGGATGTGTTGCATCATGAGGCATACGACCCAATGGCAGAATCCTGAAGCTGGCTGTCCTGCTTGTAGTCATGTTCATGAATATGACACCTAATTGTGTATTTCACGACAGCGGGCTTGTTGGTCTGTACAACGCCCCGATTTCCCAAGCTGTTGATGAAATTCTATCTTCAGATATAAAAGTGCAAGATAAGAACTTAAGATTGAAACGGTAAATACAAGGGGAGTAAAAATGTTCCATGATGTTAATAGAGAGTCAAGCATCATGAATGAACCAAATCTGAATGGAGAACCAAGAGTCTTCGTCCGCAGCCTGATGGAATACTGCTCTCCCCTCTGGGCCGGTGCTCCTGCCTCTCACCTTTCTCGGCTTCACCCTGTGGAAACCACGCATAGATTTGAAATTTGAAGAGGAGTTGCATATTTGGTCATTTAATTCAATCACGATTTATTTTTATGTAAAATTTGTTTTTTGGATTTCGCAAGTATGGTGCTCCGCACGATGTCGTCGTCTTATTTTGATTTCTCCACGAGGTACAAGGGGGAACTTTACGATGATTTTTGACCTGTTCATCTTCGTGCTTCCCCCCCCCACCCCACCCCCTTCCTGCTGGCTTCAGCGAGTTCTCTGAGCACGATTTCAATTTTCCCCAGACTATGTTCTCTGATTTCTAAAGTCTGATCGTCACCGTGGCATTCTTCCTTCCACCTGTCATCCTGTGTCTGATATAATATTCATCTCATAAATGCTAAACATCTCGACCTACCTCAGTGTAAGACACAAAGGTATAAAACATTTGACAATATTTTTTTTTGACCGAAATGCTTAATTCTGTGATGTTGGTGTTTATACCAAGTACATGTATAATATTTGTTTAAATTGTGTTTTAATTCAGCTTGTGATATTCGTGATTTTATATTTGTTTCAACATGATTCTTTGTTGCTCATCTGATGTCAACCTTGTGTCTATCAGTCTATTGAATGTCTTTACCAAGGATGTTTTCTTGAATAAACGGAAATTAAAACACTATATTGACACATACATAATCCTGTTTTGTGGGAAATCTATGTGCCCAAACCAGGAATCAAACCCAGGTCCTCTGCTGAACCGTACCAGTGCTCCACTAATTGGACAACCCACCGACTGAGAATGTCATTCTCCAACAAATGGAAACTCCTCTCTTTCAGAAGACCTTGCCGTGGACAAGCCGCCGCTGCTCCTATCGTTGGCAGTGAGTATCCCAGAGGCAGTGGCGTTTGTTTACATTTATTGTATTTATTTGGTTTATTGTATTTATTTTGAGGACCTTGTACATATGCATGTATACCTGTGTGCGATCATGAATCATGATTCATGTGTGTGTATAATCACGATTCATGTGCATGTGTGTGCGCTGCTGCCACCAGTCATCATCACCACATGCCATCCCACTAAAGCTTGGTCTCTTCTGTCCAGGAAAGGAAGAAGTCACACCACAGGATGGAGTTGGGAAAAGGGAGTCATCCTCGGTGAGATTCTCCGAAGACACCTGAGACCAAAGGAATTTCGTCTCCGTCTCAGATCCTTGGTCAGAGTCCAAGTCTCGCATCCATAGAGCAAGACTGGAAGCACCAAGGACCTGAAAACTCGGACTTTTATCCTCCCGCACAGGTACCGGCAGCGCCACACCCCATGATCCAGTAAATCCATGACTCCCCAGGCCTGACCCAGATGATTATTGACCTCTGACTCACAGCCAGCAGAGACATGAATATCACTGCCAAGGGAAGCGAATCTCTCCACGACCTCAACATCCTCACCACAAACCGACAGAGACAAGACAGCAGCATCCACGATGTCATTGAAAGCCTGGATCTTAGTTTTGACCCAAGAAACCCGTAATCCCAGCAGCTCAGACTCCTCATTCAGCACCTCGAGGGCCCCCAAAAGGATATCGAAAGTCTCCGCAAAGATGACTGCATCATCTGCGAAATCAAGGTCCGAGATCTTGACATTCGCAAACGAGGCACCACAGCTTGATCTCTCCGACATCCTCCCTAGAATCCAGTCCATATAAGTGCTGAAAAGTGTGGGAGCCAGTGCACACCCCTGATGAACTCCAGTAACAACTGGAAATATGTCAGAGATGGTACCACCACATTTCACAGCACTCTCAGTACCAGAGTGGAGTTCAGACATCAGATCGATCAGTTTTGGTGGCACCCCACGAAGACCAAGAATCCTCCAGAAGGCATCCCGATTCACTGAATCGAACGCTTTACAGAGATCAACATAGGCTGCAAGCAGCCCCTGTCGAAACTCTCGTCTGCATTCGGTGAGGACACGAAGAGCAAGGATACGGTCAATCGTTGACCTCTTTGGTGTGAAGCCTTACTGCTCTGGACACTGGTGCTCAAGCAGATGGTGGCGAACCTTATCAATAATTATCCGAGCAAAGAACTTGCCCGGCGCTGAGAGCAGCGTCACCCCTCGGTAGTTGTTGCAGTCTTGGCGATCACCCTTCCCTTTCTAGAGAGGGACAACAAGGCCCCTCTTCCAGTCAGTTGGGATGATGCCTGTGTTCCAGGCAGAGCACAAAACTGCATGCAATGACACGAGTGCAGCATTTCTACCAGCCTTGAGAAGTTCAGCATGAATGCCACAGATCCCTGGAGCTGAACCCCGTTTCAACCGGTTCACCGCAGCCCGTGTTTCCACAAGCGAAGGTGAACCACGGTTGATTGGAGGGTCAGCAACAGGGATTGTAACAGCCTTGGTGTCCAACTTGACAGCTGGTGGATCAGCCTGGTACAACCGCTCAAAGTAACCGGCCCAGCGGGCCTTCACTTCAGACTCCTCTGGCAAGAGCCAACCATTCTCTGCTCTAACTGCAGTGCTCCGAGGGATGGGCTTGGATGAACGCAATGTGCGAATTCCCCTGTAAGCGGGATGAGAATCACCTGTTCACAGGTGATGCTCTACCCCTCACAGATTCCTCGCACATAGGCCTTCTTCTCCACCCTTATTGCACGTACAGTTTTATGCCTCAGCTCCCTGAACAGCTCAGCTCTGCCATTCAGCCTGGCGCTGCGACTCTGGTCAATGGTATCCAGTGTCCCTTCAGAGAGAAAATTCTTCTTTGCCCTGCGGTGAGTTCCAAGACATCCACCGGCAACATCAAGGACGATGGTAGTGAAGGCACTCCACAACTCTTCAGGACCCCCAAAAGCACCCAGACCTCCCAAGTGTCCACTCAGCTTGTTCGCAAACTCCTCAGCTACCCTCTCATCCTTGAGCTTGCCAACATCCAGCCGAGGCTGGGATGGTACCATTCTCCCGGATTTGAGGTGCAGCTTTAGAGTTGCTACAACAAGCCTGGGGTCCATATTGAGGAACTGAGCACGCAGGTGGACCCTGTAGTTCTGGATCATCCTCCAGCGACCATCAACGAGGACATGGTCAATCTCCTTTGCCACACTGCCAGCGTTGGAACACCAAGCCCAGCGATGAGCTTGTGGGCGCTGAAACCATGAACCAGCCACCCTAAGTCCATGACTTCTTGCAAAGTCAAGGAACTTAGTGCTTTTCTGATTCATAGTTCCTGACCCATAGGGACCAACACACACCTCATAACCATCCCTATCAATTCCAGTCGATGCATTGAAATCCCCCAAGACTGGAAGAGTATCTCGTCTGGGGCACTGATCAACCACAGACTCGAGCGTGGAATAGAAAGCATCCTTCACGGTGAGATCACTCGCCTCAGTCGGAGCATAGACAGAGACCAGGGAAATGACACCTAAGGAGTGACGAATACTTTGTCTCATAATACGCTCGTTGACCGGTGTTACCTCAATTATCATTGGGGTCAGCCTATTGGACACAGCTACAACAACTCCTTGAGTATGGTAACCATCAGAGCGACCAGACCAATAGCAGGTGTAACCACCCACCATTATCTCACCGCAATCCGGTCTCCGAACCTCAATGCGCTGTCACACCTTGACGATTTAGCCAGCAAAGGCAACGTATAAAAATGTATGTAAAACGTTGGCGTACGCTGAAATTTTGATGGGTTTTTTTGAGTTTTGGCCGTATTCATAACGTGTTGGTCGTATGTATAACATATTAATAACGGGCACAGAACGTTTCGTTGTCTTATTGATAACTTATACCAACGAATGCTTAGCCTGTTGTCGGCGTTCACAACCTCTGCCCAACGATAGTTTAACTTAGGCAGAGCGTGCTGCACGTATCGCCGACGAACTCGTGGCGTAGCCTGTTAAAAACCTGCCGCTCGCCGATTTAAATCATAACCGCCTGAGAATTGGAAGTGTCAACCACGCAGTCACACCTTGACGATTTAGCCAGCGTATGCCGACCTCTGAAAAATGTGTCGAAAACGCTGGTACACGTCGAATACGGTATGGGTAAGTTGTGTATACGTTAAGAGCACGCTGAAAAACGATGAAGTACGCTGTCATATTTCGTGGTACGTTTAGTACGTCGTGAAATTTAAAGCAAGCTGAAAATTTTACGACGTACTCGCCGTATGGCTCACACGATCCGCTACGCTGGGAATAAGTTGTAGGCACGTTACGCGATCGTTGACACACGTCGACACAAGTTCCTTGTAAGTTACTCATAAGTCGAAACACGTCGAGGTAATGTTTAGCATACCCAAAACTTATTTTCTCCATCAAGGCACATTTTATTTTTTTCTCCTTGGCTCCGTGAAGGCACGTGATGAAATATCTGAAGTTGTTGTTGTTGTTTTTGTTTTTTTTGTTTTTGTTTTTTTAGTCTATCACAAATTTTAAAATATATTCGGACATTTGCTTTTAAGTTTTGACGTCGACGTGACAATATCCTCAAACAGAAAATATTCACAGAGGAGGAACTAAGAATAAGACATGAGCAAACTGAAGAGGCAATCGGACATGACGTAACGGTACGTGACGAAAAATCGGAAGTTATTGTTGTTTTTTTTGTTTTTTTTAACGCTGCCAATACGCCATTATACGGTAGTTGTAAATTAGAAACACGTTCAGTAAGTTCTGTGGTCGTCCGGAAGACGTCAATTACATCCGTCTACATACGTCAATATCCGTTGGAGGTACGTTACTCATGGGTTCAAAGCACGTTACTCATAGGTTATGAATAAGTTTTGGGTACGCTAAACATTACCTCGACGTGTTTCGACTTATGAGAAACTTACAAGTAACGTGCCTCGACGTGTGTCAACGATCGCATAACGTGCCTACAACACGTTACTCATAGGTTATAAATAAGTTTCGGGAATGCTAATCATTACCTCGACGTGTTTCGACTTATGAGTAACTTACAAGTAACGTGCCTCGACGTGTGTCAACGATCGCATAACGTGCCTGCAACTTATGGCCAGCGTCGCGGAACGTGTGAGTCACACGCTGGCATGCGTTGTAAAATTTCAAGCATGTTAAAATTTGAGGACAACCACAAAGTACAACGATGAAAGCCAGCGTACTACGACGTATGGCAGTGTTTTTCAGCGTGCTCTTTACGTATACAAACTTACCCATAAAGTATTCGACGTGTGCCGGCGTTTTAGCCCAATTTTGCATACTTCAGGCATACGTTGGCTAAATCGTCAAGGTGTGACAGGGCCTTCAGAGAGTGCTGCAATACCGATGTCCAAACACTTGAGCTCAGATGATAACAGAGACAGGTGATCATCCTCTCTTAGGGATAGGACATTCCAGGCACCAACCTGAAGGGACCGCCTCAGGTTAACCCAAGGAGACCGCCGTCTGGTGGACGACACCTCTGCACCACTCCGACACACTCTCCCACACTCTCCTGGAATGTTACCCCCTGGTTTCCCTCCTATCATCAAAGATTGGGGGTCCCTAAGGCTTTGCCCAAATCCCATCATCCGCTGAGCTGCCCTCCGAAGGGAAGCTGCACAGGAGGTCCTCCCACGGAGTGGGTTTTCAGATTTTTTTTGCTTTTTTGTGTTTTGCGGGATGAAGGGTTTTACGGTGGCCGGAGTGCAAATCCTGCCACCAACCTCCTAATAAAAAGTAATCCAACTGCAGGAGGACGTCCGCAGACACAGTTGGGCACTAGATATGGATGGCCGTTGGCTCACAAAGAGCTCCTCCGCCCTTTGACAGATTTTGTTTTTAATCCTGCTGGGTGTCCATATCCAAACACCCTCCTCACCAAAAAACCTGGTGGGGGAGACGGTTTCGTCGTTGACAACCCGACCATGGAACACGTTAGTACAGGTTTACATGGTACCTGTAGCGGGTCACAGATCTAACCTGACCTGACTGTATTCATTCCATGCATTCCAGTCATCCCATCTGACTAACCATTTCATTTTAGAATGCTGCAGTTCCCTGTCCACCTCAATGTTGCCATGAGGATCAACAAGGTACAAGGACAATCACTCAAAGTTGTTCGCCTCACCCTGCAAAGCCCATGCTTTTCTCGTGGCCAACTTTGTTGGTTGTTCCACAGTTTGCAATGGCAAAAACCTTTTTTATCTTGGCTTCACATGGAAAAACATGCAACATTGTCTTTCCTAAAGCTCTGCAAGGATGAGAAAAACCCAATATTAAAGACTGTGATGAAATGTGATGTGAAATCCTCAGTGCTGAAAAATAAGAAACAAAGAAAGAGGAAAGAGAAAAAAGGCAGAAAGAGGAAAGAGAAGAAAGGGAGGAAGACAGAAGAAGGAGGAAGACAGAAAAATGATGACAAGAAAACAAAGAACAAAGGAAGAAGAAGAGGCAGATCGAAGAAGATAGATACAAGAAGAAAAAAGGCAGAAGTCCAGGAAGATAGACGTACACAAAGATGACAAAAATCAGGGAATAACAAAAATCCAGAGCAACTGAAACTTCTCAACAGTAAAAAGCAAGATTAGAGGCAAACACAGCAACAATGACGGCATTCTGCCCTCCGGTACTTGTAATCTCCCAGTCATTGTGTTGTACTTCAGTCGGTTTTCCGTACTATCTGGTTCAGGAGGACACAGTTCAAGCCTATGAAACCTTTGCTGCCCCTGTGTGAAGCGGGGCCATCGCCGTAAAATACAAAACACACAGGAAATGGCACTTTGTGTTGAGGCGCGGCGGTGATGGTCATGTTTAACCCTCGACCAGTCAAAGATCCCCGGGGGGTTAAACACGGCAAGGTAAGCCTTGGTCTTATTTGCTCTCTCCCACCTGTCTCTCTCTTTCTCTTTCCTCCTTTCCACTCCTCTCTGTCCCCCACCTCCCTCTCTCTCCCCTCCTTCCCACCCTCCCTCTTCCTCTGTCCCTCTCTCCCCATTTTTACCCTGCCTTTCTCCCCCCCCCACCTTCCCATATATTTGTCCCCTCTCTTAGTATTCCCGTCAGCGAAGCGACAGGTGGTATGTGCTTGGTCCCAATAAAGATAACATCATGTTTGCCTTACATTCCCAATGAAGATAACATATCATGTGACCGAAACATTCCCGATGATTATACATCATTTTAGCTAAAAGTTCCTGATAATGATTACAAATCATGTCAGCTAAACGTTCCTGATGAGGATAACAAATCATGTCAGCTAAACATTCCTGATGAGGATAACGCATCATGTTTGCGAAACGTTCCGGATGAGGATAACATATTGTTACGAATTTGGGAATTCGATTGCACACAACATTCAGGTTCCTTTGGTCAGTTATGGCGATAAGTGCTTGTTCCCTAGATAGTTCACCTTCCATTGTTTAATGGGCAGAAATTGATTAAGTGCGGTGCGGGATTTAATTTCATAGTTAGTGAGCGATCACAACACAAAGGAAGACGCCCCTCCCCCTCTTCTGCGAAGAGGAAGAAGAGCCCTCCCGTCCCTTGATTCATGACATCAACAACTCCCTCCCATCCGTGGTTGAGCGGGGGATGGAGCACGAGGGCATGAGTCACGCCGGGAGCGGGGGAGGGGGCCGATAAGAATAAAGAATAGATCCTCTGCTTTGTTCGTGCTGGCTTTTCAGTTGTAGGCCTTCGGGTTCTGCTTGGCTTGGATTAGGGAGGAGGCTTTTTGAAGGCTTTTTGCTTCGGCTTGGCTTTTAGCAGGCCTTTGGGTTCTGCTTGGCGAGGGTTGAGACTTTTGTTCAGTGAGCTTCGGTTCTGCTTGGCGAGGTGGAGGGTTTTTGACGGCTTTTTGCTTCGGCTTGGCTTTTCAGCAGACCTTCAGGGTCTGCTTGGCTCGGTTCGCTTTTTGGGCTCTGGCTTTGGTTTGTCGAAGAGAGAGGCTTTGTTCATCGGAAGAGAGTTGAGCTGGTTGCTCGGTTCGGAGTTCTTGGTTCGTGTTGTGAGAGGCTTTGTTCATCGGAAGAGAGTTGAGCTGGTTGCTCAGCTGGCTCTTCTTGGTTCGTGGAGCTCTTTGTTCGCCGCTTGGTTCGCGACTTGGTGCGACTCATCAGCCTCATCTTGGAGGTGGTTCTTCGAGACAGCGACGCGTCGACGGGAAGGATCGGTGCCTCGTCTCACCACCACCACGTGTTCGGAAGCGCGGGAGGATTCGCTGGAGCTCGGGAAGAATCGCGGCTCACGGCGATTGGATCCAGCTCGCTCTCGCTGGAGCCCGGGTCCGAACAGCTTGACGACCACACGAGGTGGAGAGGTTCGAGATAGGTTCTGGGTTTCAACTCATCTGTCCCTCCAAGCTGGAGTCTGTTATTAAATGCATCAGCCACCATTTATTGGGTGTGTGTGTGTGTGTGCGCGTGTGTGCGTGCGTGCGTGCGTGCGTGCGTGCGTGCGTGCGTACGTGTGTCCGTGGGCCCGTCTAATAAGTAGGAAACTGTTAAGTGCTTTGCGTGCTGTAAATGATTGTATTGCATTTCGTATAGTCGGTATAGTTCTGCTCTTACGTGCTTCCATAGTTCCCCATTATTATTAATGAATACCCCAATTGTTAAACGTTCTCAGCTCGTCGCATCGATTCTTTCATTGACTGAGCATTTCGTGTGTTGGGAGTTAGAAAGCCGTTGGTTTGCCGAAAAAGGGGGACATTCGGACCGCCGGTTCTCGGCGATTAAGCCACTTGGAATCGCTCACGGGACAGGCTCGCTTAAGCAGCTTGTTCAGTACGAGTTCCGTCGAGGGTGGAATACCCCGGTAGTTGGATCACGTGGGTATTGAGGTAAATTGAAGATTGGCAATCGACCCTACCCCACGTGGTCTGCCCATTGGCATATTTCGGTTCTTGTACAAGGACCCGGCGGCTTCGGAGTTATCCGGGCGGTGATCTATATTCTGGGCGGCGATCTATATTCTGGGCGGCGATCTATATTCCGGGCGATCGGTCGGGCCGACTCGACTTGCGGCTCCGTCAGAGCGGTCGGTTCGTGGCCGACCACCCGGCACCGTAACAATATATACACACACATTGGTGTTTTTAATCATTATTTTGAGGTCGTCTGTGAGAGTCAAACGTGGTGGACGTTGGCGGCTCCTTCCTCGTTGGGGTTTAACATTTGAATTGTTGAAAAATAATTTTCTCATCAGAGTGACTTGGCTTGATTGTTGTGCTTCCACATTTGAGTAAGACCCAGGTTTGGGTGGTGGGTAAAAGGTGGTGGGAGAGTAATTATAGTTTACAGCTGACTTCACAAGTTTGGTTATAATCCTGAAGTATGTTCTTATGAGTTTCTTGCATTATGCACATCGAACTCTCAACATACACGTCGAACCGTCTGCTTTTACAACTTTTGATTTCTTTATTCAAATGAGGTGCCACGAGGAGGAGTGATGGAAGGGACCCATTGGCCATTTTGTAGTTAATGCCATATAGCACTATTTTAACCCTTACCCTATCATCCGAGCCTATCATCATCATATCATTAAAAAATGTCGCTTGCATCACTCCTCCTCGCGGGCCTCAAATGTCCTCGTGTAATATAATACGGTTAAGCACAACGAGTGAATCCGAGCTGGCTGAATGTCAAGTTGTGGAGCCAAATGCACAGGTACACTGATCTAACAATCACTGAGAAAGTTCTGCTCACCTTTTGAATACCTACAAAATCAAAATAGATAATTTATGCTGGAAAGTTCTCCTGGCTGCGTAATGTGTTTAAAGTGGTCTGTTGCCACAAATCTAAACGGTAACTATACTTTTATCAGACCCATAACGTCACAAGAGTAAACATAAAGAAGTGTAAAATATTTTAAATTCGAGTTCATCATTGCGAGCATCGATTAGTTTACGTACTCCTTGATGAATTGGTTGGTTACAATACCTCCCTTGATGGACCTCCTAATGGACCTACATTTTTATTTGTTGTCCTCTCCTAGTGTGGTTCCGTGCACGGTTGCGGATGAGAGACACCAAGACCCTGATTGAGAAGAAGCGATTGACTGCTTTCTGGCTGGAACGTCATATCCGTGGTGACACGGGAAGGAAAATCACAATCATTTTCGATATGACAGACACAGGAGTGACGAGCATTGTAAGCCTGCATCAGTCTTCAGTTTCACTAACTTGTTCAGGAGCAGCACGCATCAAGGACGGCTTTCTTGTGGAAGCAAATGTCATTCGATTACATGTTATAGTCTTTGTTTTGCTTTTGCTCTGTGCCATCCATCACGGCTCATCTGTACGAGAAAAATGCGGCTTCCCATCATGCCTGCGTTGTTTTATCAAAACATTTCCTCAATCTTAGCTCGCTGGTAGAGTGATTGCTTTGACTTGCGGTCACCATGGTATCGACTCGTTTTTGCATTTTTGTATCAAAGTATCTTTTACAGTTCAAGTGAGGGCAGGTGTGATGGCTTGATGGCCGTTTTAAAGGAGAGTACAATCCATGTTTACATTCTGCTAAAATGCGACCGTTTTATATATTACATACATGTTGGGTCACCAGATCAAGGTCGGGTTATTTCGACATGAGCAAACCATTTAAAGGTGTCGCAAAAGGTAACGTGGGAGTGCGCCACATCAATGTTGGGCCAAATGGCCTCATTCCCTTGTTTGAGGACTGTTTCTGTAGCTCGTGTTGTCGAACAGTTTCATGCTGTTTTGTTTTCTGTGATTTCCAGATGTAGACCCCCACATACAAAAAAAATGTCCTTGCAAGGACGGGGGATAATTATTTATTTATGCCCGTAACCTGACCCCGGGTACCCCCCCCCCACTCCCACGCATATGCAAGTTTTGGTGGAGATTGGTCTATGGGTATGGAATTGTATTAAAGAAAAAAATCAAAGAAAAGGCTTCACAGACACACAGGCAGACACAGACACAGAGACAAACACAGAAACTTCACAACTTGGCCCATGAATCACGATCCTTCACCAAAACGAAGGTGGATCCTTCTAGTCCGTTCGATCTTCTGAAACCCGAATTATGAAGATAACATTCAACATGATACTGACACACACACACACACACACACACACACACACACACACACACACACACACACACACACACACACACACACACACACACACACACACACACACACACTTACATGTTACGTCACTGATTTGGGAAACCAACTATTTTTGTGCTCAAAAGGTGAAAGGTCAAACTTCTAAAATCATCAATTTTCAAATGAAAAATCGTCAATTTATATCTTATTAACTTGAAAGTTGAACAGGATTTGCATCGTGCGTCACTGAATTGGGAAAGCAACTATTTTTGAGGTCAAAGGTCAACTCAAGGTCAAACATCTAAAATCAATTTCAATCTGAAAAATAATAAATTTTTGTCCAATTGACCTGAGCTCTGATTAAGATTGTCAATGTTAATCTTGATGAAGTGTACAATTTTATTTATCCTTGGCAACCTTTGGAGAGGGGGGGGGGAGCTGGATTTTGCAACTATCGTGCTCTGTACGACGTCTTGTTTGTTTGTTTGTTTGTTTGTTTGTGTGCAGGACAGATGGATTCGGATGAAATTTGGTGGGCAGGTTGGGTGTGTGACCAGGAAGAACTGATTAAATTTTGGTGAAGATCCGGATCCGGATCCCACGAGTAGAATTTAAAAAGTGATTCTTCACCATTGAGAGATCGGGCCAAACACGATATGTAGCACGATATCTCAAGTAGTGGACGGATTCGGTTGAAACTTGGACAGGTTTGTTGGGTGTGCGACAAGGACGAATTGATTCGATTTTGGTGAAGATCCGGATCTGGATCTGGATACGATAATTATTTAATTTTAAAATGATTCTTCACCATTGAGAGATAGGGCCAAAAACGATATAGTACTGTATAGCATGATATCTCAAAAATGTATTGGGCCCAATATGTTCTTGTGGATCCGGTATTACGTGCAGAGGTATGTGCTCCACTGAGTGACCTTCTAAGATGTATATATATATATATATATATATATATATATATATATATATATGTATATGTATTATTACATATACTTTCTAACCAATGACTTACTCACTGTTATAAATGTTTGGTACCTTTGAAGTGGGTAAAAAGCTGATATTTTGCATACTGATGCAACTCTAAGCCAATTTGGCAGGGAAAAAAATAATCATGAAACGGTCATAAAAATTCCCTGAATAAAAGTCAGCCGGTGCAGACTTCATCTGCTCGCTGCAGGTCACGTGATCCAAGACAATGGAGCTTGCATTTGAACTGGTTGCTTGGCAACTGTAACGAGCGTCTCTGCCACGTCTTATCTATCTATAATACAGCAATCTCTGTGTGTCTGTCTGTCTATCTGTCTGTCTGCATGCGACTGCCGTTTCTTGACGACCGCTGGTCCGATCTGATTGAAATTTGCCAGGAATATTGCTGGGGACCCGTGGATGTGCCTTTTCGAGGTTTGATATCAATCGGACGTGCGGTTCCCAAGTTATGGCCATTTATCTGTCGACCAATGACAAGACACGGTGCTATGACATCACGAATGATCTCACAATTAATGTTTTTTAGTGAATACATTTGTGAATACATTTACAGAGAGAGGGGCGAAAGAGGAGGGGGAGAGAGGGGTGAGAGAGAGGGGGCGTCACAATTCAAGAGAGGGGGAGAGAGGAGGGGCGAGAGAGGGGGTGGGAGGGGGTTGAAAAAATGCCCCTATCCAGTTGTTGTTTTCGAGAGCGAAGGAACGAAGCTGCACATACTGGCACGCCTCACCCACGAGAGAGGGTACTGGCACGAGAGAGGGGAGAGAGGAGGGGGTGAGAGAGGGGGTGAAAAAATGCCCCAATCCAGTCGTCGTTTACGCACCTACGGTCCCGCACTAGTTTTTCAAATTTGCCATATTTACATAAAAAATTACTGGAGCTGTAAACTTTTCAATAAAGAGTTCATTGTCATCTCTAATTCTTGATTTACTTGAATTATTTAGTTGATTGCAGAATGCAACCACAATGGGCTTTTAAAATATCCGAAGGAGACCAGATTTTATTCCGAACAAAGGAAACTATTCCAAGCAATTTCTTTGTCTGTGTCTCTGATGTTTGATGTGCTTAAGTAATGATGTTTTAAATATTGTTAATTACGAAATAATCAAAGTATTTATCAATTTGTCAATTACTATGTAATCCTTTGATATTTTTTTTGTTGTTGTTGATGTTCTTTAATTAAGTTAATTATGAATACGCAACATTTTTAGTTTGTCTTTTGGCTTGCTGAGCGTAGTGATGTTGAGTAATCTACTGACGTGGACTGGCAACCGAGGTTGTGGATCCGCCGTTTGGAGAGGTTCTGGGATGAAAGGATCGAAACCTCGATGATAAACGGTGTCCAGCGAGTGATCTGGGCAGTTGGGAAATCGGTCAATTGCTTATAAGCTAAGGTTATAACTTCAAATATAATCGCTTTTTTTTTTTGTATACCTTGGTCGAGGCTCGTATGAGAGCTAACACACAACTCACAGCAAGGAGGCATGAGACAAGAGGGGCGGGAGTGGAAGGGACAAAACAGTGGGGAACAGACACATTAGGTGAACTGTGGAAGGGAGAGGGATGGGGATGGGATGGGGAACATGGCGAAGAGAAGATGGACATTACAGGGACTTTCAGGAAGGAAAGCAGGGGAATTGAAGGAAGTGGGCTTGGGTGGATTATCGGGGGTAGAAAAGATCGAGGATTTGGATGGGGGAAGATAAGAGGTGGTGGCGAACAGCTGTTTTGAAAGCCTGGAGGGAAGAATGGGAAAGAATAGAGTGAGGAAGTTTATTCCAAAGGCGGGAAAAAGAGGAATGAAAGAGTGAAGATGGGCAGTGATTCGTGATTTTGGTAGTTTTACCAGAAGGGGGTTGTTGGCGGACCTTGAGCGCCCTGTGGAAATGTGGTGGGGACAAATCGCAGAGAGAGCAGGGGGGGGCAAGGCTGGAGAGGAGTTGGTAGAAGACAGAAAGACCACCGACCAACCTGCGGTGATAGAGTGAGAGGCCCAAAGACTCAGCTTCATTGCGGGAGATTCCGATGATCTTAAATGCCCTGGTTTCGACAGCGTGAAGCCGAGAAAGGTGGGAGGCAGGAGCACCAGCCCAGAGGGGAGAGCAGTACTCCATCAGGCTACGGACAAAAGCTTTGTAAGTGGTCAGGAGCTCAAGAGGGCCGAGGAAGGACTTTGCACGACGGAGGATTCCCAGTCGGCGACTGGCTTTTGAGGCGAGGTTGGAAATGTGACTTTCCCAGGAAAGGTCATGGCAGATAGTGAGACCCAGAAGCTTGAAAGAAAAGACTTCTTCCAGAGGATTGTTGAGAAAGTGGATGGGGAGGTTTTGTAAACGGTCCTTTCGAAGAGACATAGTGAGAGTGTGAGATTTGTCTGGATTGAAAGACATGTTCCACGTGTTGGACCAGTTTGTGATTTTATCCAGATCTACAGTGAGCGAAGAAGCTGCTGCTTGCCGGTCTGAGGGATGACAGATGGTACGGCAGAGGGTGGAGTCGTCGGCAAAGAGAAATAGAGGATTTTCCAGAGAGTCCGAGAGATCATTGATGAAAACCAGAAAAAGAACAGGGCCCAGAACGCTACCTTGAGGAACTCCAGCCTGCACAGGAAGATGGGATGAAAGAACTCCATTTAGGGCCACACGTTGACTGCGACAGGAGAGGAAGTCTGCGAGCCATGAGTGGAGATTGCCTTGAATACCATGGGAAGAGAGTTTGGTGAGTAGGGCAGGGTGCCAGACTGTGTCAAAAGCACGTGATATGTCCAGGGATGCGGCTCGGATTTCCTGTCTGGCATTGAGGACCTCCATCCATTGATGGGAGAGCAGAAGCAGCATATCCAGGGTCGAGTGACCTGGTCTGAAACCAAATTGATGATTGGAAATCAAGCCATTGGAGAAGAGGAAGGATTTCATATCTGAGGCGATGATGGATTCCATCACCTTGCTGATGATTGGGAGAAGGCTGATTGGTCTGTAGTTACAGGGATCTGTTTTTGCACCTTTTTTATGCAGGGCAGTGATGTTAGCAGATTTCCAAGCAGATGGCAGATGACCTTGGACAAATGAGAGGGTGAATAGAACAGAGAGAGGGTGAGCAAGAGCAGAGGAGCAGGCTTTGAGGACACCTGGGCTGATGCCGTCTGGACCGGTTGCAGAATCTGACTCGAGGTTTGAAAGCAAGCTCTCCACCTTGTCAGGAGAAAAGGATACAGAGTCCAGGGACAGTTGGGTGCGACTGGGTAAAGTGGGTAGAGATAGTGATTGGTTTAGGACACAAGATTTAGCTGCAAACACCGAGTTTAGACATTCAGCTTTTTCACGTGTGGAATCAGCAGTGCGGCCATTTGAGGTAAGGGAGGGGATGGAGGGGGAACATACACCAGACACAGATTTGATTAAACGCCACCAGGATTTTGAGGAGGGAGAGAGGTTTGAGAGTTCAGACTTGAGATGAGAAAGATGTTGTTTTCTGGCTCTCCTGAGGGTAGATACACACCTGTTCCGAGCTTTGTGGAAAGAACTGAGATTGCCCTCAGTTGGGTTTGCTTTCCATGAGGCAAAGGCAAGTTGTTTCAGGACAACTGCCTCGCCACAAGCTTCAGTAAACCAAGGGCGGGAGGAAGGGTAAGACAACTGAACATGAGAGGGGATAAATCTGTGCATGAGGGAGAGCAAGTTTCTTTGAAAGAATTCCCAGGATGAGTTGATGTTTGAGAAAGTAGTGATAGGAGACCAGTCTGTAAGTTTGATGGCTGCTCGGAGACCCTGCCAGTCGGCTTGAGTGAAATGCCAGACTCGACGGCGGTGAGGTGGTTCTCTGATAACAGCCAGAGAGATGTCCACTTCAACAAGGACGTGGTCAGAAGAACCAATTGGAGCGAAGGAAGAGCAGCAGATATTGTCAGGGAAATTTGTCAAAACCAGATCCAGAAGAGATGGAGTATGATTGGTTGAGATCCGGGTCGGGAAGTTGACCGATTGAGTCAGTCCCAATGAGTCGCAGAAAGCTTTTGCTGAGGTGCCATGGCAGGTGAGAGAGGTACCCACACCTAGCCAACTGGTGTGATGACAATTGAAGTCACCACATAAGAGGAAGAGAGAGTTTGCATGAGAAGATAGAAGATGGTCCATGTTTTCGGATAGTGAGGTGTAGATGGAGTCATCACTGGTCAGTGGACGGTACAGTACACATATAAACATGAGGTGGGAGTGGAGGGGAAGCCGAAGCCAGAGGTATTCCTGGGGGTGTGGGGGAGTGAGAGCAGTGCATGGAGAGTGAGGAATAGAGTCTTTGATGAAGAGAGCAACACCGCCACCAGGACGAGGCTCAGGTCTGTCATACCGTAAGAGGGAGTAACCAGGGAGAGATACTTGGGAGTCAGACACGTCTTGGGAGAGGAAAGTTTCTGTTAGGCAGATAATGTCTGGTTTGTCAGTGGCAACCTGTATGGAAAGATCTGAAAGGTTTGAGCGAAGGCCCCGGATATTTGAGGTCCACACTTTTAATGAAGAGGAAGGGGAGGAGGCTTTGGGTGCAGGAGGTGGAGGGGGAGGGGGAGGGTAGGACAAGGGACGAGGGAGGAGGTAAGGAGGGTTGCTGAAAGAGTGTGGGGTATTGCAGAATAGCGAGGGGAGGGGGCCGAATGAGGAGGAGAAAAGGCTCTGTGGTGCTGGGGGAGAGGGGGGACAAGAGACAAGGAAGAAGGCAGTTGAGGATTTGAGGAGGTGGAGTGAAGAGATGGAGGCGAGAGGGCAGTGGAGGGAGGCAGGTTGGTGGATGAGAGGTGGGGCAACTTAGAGAAGGAAGAGTGAGGGGGATGAAAGGTGGGAGAAAGGTGAGGGGGGAATTTTTGAGAGAAGTGAGAGGGAGGCTTGGAGGGAGAAGAGTGGGATGGTTGCTTTGAGAGTGAGAGTGAGGGGTGAGGAGGGTGAGTTGGCACTGAAGTTGGAAAAAAAGAATGGTTGATGGAAAGCGAGCATCCATGGCAAACTGTGGTTTTTAAAAGTTTTAGGTCAGAGATGCGATTTAACACAATTCTTGATGGATGCAATGAAGGCGAATTCAGAGAATGGAGAGAAGAACCGCTGTAATAGTTGGATTTTTTAGGCAAGGAATGAAGGAGAGCTCGAAATGAGAGCAGTCTGTTAAAAATAGCAGAAGAGTAGTGCATTGTGAAACAGTAAAGAGTACCACATGTGTGAGAGAGGAAGATGAAGCATTATAAGATCCTTTTTGTTGTTAATATTAATGTATGAGAGAGTTCAACAGATTAGGTCATGGAAGTGTAAAAAAAATAAAAAAAAAAATAAAAAAAAAAAAGAGGAAGAAGACGCGGAGGAAGTTCGGAGGAAGTTCAGAGGAAGAAGAAGCAGAATCGGGAGAAGGTGAGCGTGTTGTTGTTGTTGGGTATATATATATATATTTTTGTTGTTGTTGGGTATATATATATATATTTTTTTTTTGTTGTTGTTGTTGTTAATATTAATGTATGAGAGAGTTCAACACTTTAGGTCATGGAAGTGTAAAAAAAATCGAGGAAGAAGACGCGGAGGAAGTTAAGAGGAAGAAGAAGAAGCAGAATCGGGAGAAGGTGAGCGTGTTGTTGTTGTTGGGTATATATATATATATTTTTTATTTATTTATTTTTTTTTGAGATAAGAAAGAGATTAGTTGGGAGAATGGGGAATGTTTGGAAAGTGGAGAGGATGAAAATTGAAGGTAATGGGGAGGATAGAAATTGAAGGTAATGGGGAGAAAAAAACAACAAAAAAACGATCGAACACCGAGTGGAACCGGTAGGCCTCAAGCCTAGGCCTAGGCCTCAGACACCAGGTAAGAACGTCGACAAAAATACTCACAAAATAGCACGATTTTTGAAACAAAACCGAACTAGGAACACACAGTAACATGTAGGTGAGAAAATTGACTTTTGTAAGTACTTACGTGTGTGTGTGTGTGTGTGTGTGTGTGTGTGTGTGTGTGTGTGTGTGTGTGTGTGTGTGTGTGTGTGTGTGTGTGTGTGTGTGTGTGTGTGTGTGTGTGTGTGTGTGTGTGTGTGAGATACCTGCGTGACTAAGTTGTTCTTGTTGCTTCGTGGGAATGCTTATAATTATAAGGTTTTGGCTCGAATCGTACCTTTTAAACATTTTGCTGAAAATCAAGAAAAACGATGAGATTATTCCTGCCACCTCTTCTCTCTGTGTGTGTTTATCCGTTCCACATCCACCTTCTCCCCCCGAGCGGCTTGGAAGATCGTAAAGGGATGGCTCGGGCCGGCAGCAGTGAGCATGCTCAAGTTTGTGGGTCGTCAGGACATTTCCGATGACATCGACTCTCAGCGGCTTCCCCTGCACATGGGTGGCTCGGTGTGTGATTGTGCCAATTTGATCGACCGAAATGTGTCACGTGTCCACAGTTTCTGACATGATAGCATTGTTTGGTACACCTTGGTCTGCATGTACACTGTATTACATCTTGCCGGCTCATCCCAGATGGTCATTCCGAAAGCAACACGAGGACAAGTTTGTCCGAGTTTTGCATATATTATGCCAATCTTTTTCTGTCTTTGTTTATTTATTTTGCAAGGTGAATCACTACCTGTGCTCGAGTTAATCACCGAGAAAAATGGTAAAATCAAAGTGCCATGTGCTCAGATGGGAACATCAAACAGGACCAACCCGTAATATTCATGTGCCCTGGCAAATATTCAAGCTTGTGATATCAAACTATCTCTCTTCTTCCGCAACCTTTATGTATCCCGCCAGGACATGTTCAGGTACACGTACCCAACTCTGTCGGATGAGGAAACCTTCAGCTCCCCAGCAATAACTCCAGAGGATGAAGAATTGAATGACAAGAAGAATGAGGACCCATTCCTTTCAGACATCAGTACAACGGATTCTGACAGATACTGTGTTACTGTTTTGCCGGTTGTAGACACCTTCAGTAAGATGTGTTGTGTACATGGAGAATAATGCTTTGATGAGCCCCCGATGGACTTATTCCGAAACGGGGGCTTATGGATCTGGTCTCGATTTTTGTGTCCACGCGTACTTGCGTCCGCGACGATATCTTTGACATGTCTGGACTGATTTTATTCGTACTTGGCACAAAGAAAACACATGACTGTATACATACACACATCATTTTGTTCCACGATGCGATCAAAGATGGCCAACTGGTGGCCATTTTAGTTGTAAAAAACATCAATAAATAAACCGACGCCGAACACGTCCTCAACCATTTCTAGGTCAGGCATTTACCAATCTTGTTCAAACTTGGCACACAGATAACGAATGATGGCTCACATATGCATGTCTTTTTTTTCTTTTTTTTCCCAAGATCAGATCCAAGATAGCCGACTGGTGGCCATTTTGTTACTGAAATGTGTCCCCAACCATTTCTCAGACATTCATGGTCCGATTTTGTTCAAACTTGCCACAAGCACAGTGCATGATGGCGTACACGTGCACCTCACTTTATTTTGCGATCGGATTAAAGATGGCCGACTTGTAAATTGGTGGCAATTTTAGCTGAACATAAATATGGGCTTGCCCTTTAACTTGATTGTTCGAGCGTTCGCTCCGAGTCTGTGAGCTCAGTGGTTTAAACCCTTGCCGAGTCGTAACGAAGGCTTTATAAAATGGTACGTGCTGCTTCCTTGTTTGACGTTCAGCATTCAAAAGGTGAAAAGCACATACGATGCTCAAAGGTTGGCTTCCATGGGGAGGAGGAAATTCTTTCTGAGGAGGTGCCCCGCTGGTTTTGTTGAGAAAGGTGGCGCCATTGTTGTGACGTCTCTGGTACCCATTGTGCTCTGGGAAGTGACGACACTTCTCCCAAGCTCAGTGGTTGGGTTTGTATTTTCTAACATTTCTGTGTTGTATCTGGTGTATGCGTCTGTGTCCATGAGTTCTTTGAGTTGCGTCGTTGCCAACACAAATTTTCTTTGATAATTGTCAGGAACGTACAGAAAGCTTGAATTTTTGTTGCCGTTTCTCCCGACCCATGGCTCATCTTGAATGTACTTTGATTGCGTAAAGTGAAAGGTAACTCGTATAAACCAGATAAACCGACGCACTCCACCTGAATTCTGCCAAAATTATTTTTGGGGATTTTAATCGGTGCAGGTCAGACACCGTGTTGCCCATGTATGAACAGTATGTTCAGCAAACCGCACGGAATGGTGTAACGCTGGATTCATGCTCCTCTAACATTCCTCTAACGCTCCTCTAACGTGCGTATTCAACAATGGCTTGTCCTCAGCTTGGAAACTCCAAGCCACAACGTTCTTTTAATTCCTTCATATTAACAGAAACTAAAAAGGTGTGAGGATGTTACGGAGGAATGGCGTTTGGAGCACAGACACCACCGAGGAGGTGTGAGTGTGTTTCAATTGTGCAGATCGGAGTCGGTGGATGAGATGGTGCCCGTTACCTCTGAGTACATGAAGTTCTGGGTTAATTAGACAATCCCTTGTAAAGTTATCAAAATATAACTGAATTATAAGCCATGGAGTTCCAAGGAGCTGAAGGACTTGATCAAAAGAGGGAAGCATTCTCAACCTAGAGGGGGAGCACTCGGTAGAGTGCAAAACCTCCGCTGCCAATACTGCTGAGTCACTTCAGTGAACCTGATATCCTTTTCATTGTAGGTAAAAACGGATCAGACTCTACTGAACCACGATTGAATATACTAAACGAGATCGACGCGCATGTAGAAATGCCAAAAAAAAAAAATCGAATTTTTTTTTTTTTTTAAAGTGCAAAATTTCGAAGTTTTTTTTTTTTCTGTAACAAATTTTTTGGGGGGTTGGAAATCACTTAAAACATGAAGAAATGCAAAAACAACAATTCAAATATTTTTCAAAATGGCCACCATAGCGGCCATATTGGACTTTGGACCAAGTCCAAAATCTAATGGCATGATCCTTGGACCATACCTAATCCCCCCCACCAAGTTTTGTCGAAATCCGTCCAGGAGTTTATCCGTAATACTGTTCACAAACAAGCAGTCATAGACTGGTACTTACGAAATCGTCAACTTGACCTCTGACCTTGTCTAATAAAAGCTGTCTCTCGAGAAGGGAGCGACGCAAACCAGAAGTTTATATGATGATTCTGTACCAGACCATCAAAAATCGAATGTTTGACCTCACTGTGACCTTCACCTTTGACCGATTTTGACCAAAATCTAATCAGCGCTAGACATCACCCTCCTGAATCACGTGGTGCAATTTGACATTGGTAGCTTCTTCCCTTCTCGAGTTATTTTGCCTACAAAGAAACACACAAACAAACAAGCAGTCATAGACTGGTACTTACGAAATCGTCAACTTGACCTCTCACCTTGTCTAATAAAAGCTGTCTCCAGAGAAGGTAGCGACGCAAACCAGAAGTTTCTACGATGATTCTGTACCAAACCATCAAAAATCGTAACGTCGACTGAAGCAAAAATCTCCATTTCTCGACGCAATTATTTTATATTATTTTATCAAAGTCACAAAACCGTAATATTCGGCCATCCACCAACCATCTTTACATAATCCGACGGCTTAACGAGTCAGGCATGCGACAATAACCTTTATTGGGATAAAAATTACTTTTAAACACCATCTTTATCGAAAACACCGTCAGCGCGCACACGGAAAACCTTTACGTGATCAACGACGCTTCTTCTCCAGAGCGCTGCACCATGTGACGACCCGTGATGCGGCGAGTGAAATTTTTTTATACAATCTTAAAACGTCTCCAAAAATCCAATTTTTACCAGAATTTCGACAACTGAGTTTTAAGCGTCCTAAGCGATTGCAAAAACCGAAGACAAAATTAAAAACGAAGTTAAAACGAACTTGTAACGTCGACCGAAGCAAAAATACTCCATTTCTCCACATGAATTTACGGAATTATGTTTCACTTCACTGTGACCTTGACCTTTGACGATTTTGACCAAAATCTAATCAGCGCAAGCCACCACCCTCCTGAATCACGTGGTGTAATTTGACATTGGAAGCTTCTTCTGTTCTTGAGTTATTTGGATGTTTGACCTCACTGTGACCTTGACCTTTGACCGATTTTGACCAAAATCTAATCAGCACTAGCCATCAGCCTCCTGAATCACGTGGTGTAATTTGACATTGGTAGCTTCTTCCGTTCTCGAGTTATCTGTACCAAACCATCAAAAATCGAATATTTGACCTCACCGTGACCTTGACCTTTGACCAATTTTGACCAAAATCTAATCAGCACTAGCCATCACCCTCCTGAATCACGTGGTGTAATTTGACATTGGTAGCTTCTTCCATTCTTGAGTTATCGTGCCTACAAACAAACAAACAAACAGAAATGGAAGGCATCAATATACTTACGAAATCTTAAGATTTCTTAAGTAACAAACAAGCAGTCATAAACTGGTGCTTACGAAATCGTCAACTTGACCTCTGACCTTGAAAAATAAAAGCTGTCTCTAGAGAAGGTAGCGACGCAAACCAGAAGTTTCTACGATGATTCTGTACCAACCCATCAAAAATCGAATGTTTGACCTCACTGTGACCTTGAGCTTTGACCGATTTTGACCAAAATCTTATCAGCACTTGCCCTCATCCTCCTGAATCACGTGGTGTAATTTTACATTGGTAGCTTCTTCCGTTCTCAAGTTATCGTGCCTACAAACAAACACACACACAAACAAAAAACAAGCAGTCATAGACTGGTACTTACGAAATCGTCAACTTGACCTCTGAGCTTGTCTAATAAAAGCTGTCTCTTGAGAAGGTAGCGACGCAAACCAGAAGTTTATGCGATGATTCTGTCCCAAACCATCAGAAATCGAATGTTTTGGATGTTTGAACTCACTGTGACCTTCACCTTTGACCGATTTTGACCAAAATCTAATCAGCGCTAGCCACCACCCTCCTGAATCACCTGGTGTAATTTGACATTGGTAGCTTCTTCCGTTCTCGAGTTATCGTGCCGACAAACAAACAAATAAACAAATGTCACCCGCAGGGTGACCCGTATCTTGCCAAAAGGTGACCACGTGTGACTTCTTTGAGGCCACACTGAGGTGAACAGAGCTGCTATCCACCAGGAGCAACTCCTTGAGGAATATCTGCCAACGAGAGATTCCGATGAGAATCGTTCTGCAGAGTAACCATGAAAAATATGCTTTTGCCTCATAACGTCACCAAATGACGTCATAATGACTCAAGCTTGACATATCTAGAAAGCACTCATCGAGGTGTTCAATTTGAGGTACTACACGATATGGTTCCTAAAACTTGAAAATTTGACCTTGGGGTCAAATATGTTTGACCTTCGGCGTGAACCATGAAGGTCAAGGCCAATCGCCACCAAAAATTAATCAGCTGAGCGCCAGAACATGAACGATATTCCCATGAAGTTTGAAGACGATCCGATCAAAATTACTCAAAAAATAAGGGTTTTGTCGACTCCCCTGATTTGCGACAAAGTGACCTTGACCTTTGACCTTTGACCTTGACCTTCAAAATTTTGTGCACTGAAAGGGACCTCTATAGGCCTCTGATATGCGAAGTTACAAAAATTTCCAATGATAACTGTGCTCTGCAGAATTTTTTATACGTGATTACAGACAAAAAATACAAACAAACAAAAAAAAAAACATACAAGCTGACTAACATATCTTGCAAAAACTTCGTTTTGGAAGAGAAAAATATACCAATGTCACCCGCAGGGTGACCCGTATCTTGCCAAAAGGTGACCACGTGTGACTTCTTTAAGGTCACACTGAGGTGAACAGAGCTGCTATCCACCAGGAGCGACTCCTTGAGGAATATCTGCCTTCGAGAGATTCCGATTAGAATCGTTCTACAGAGTAACCATGAAAAATATGTGTTTGCCTCATAACTTCACCAAATGACGTCATAATGTCTGAAGCTTGACATATCTAGAAAGCACTCATCGAGGTGTTCAATTTGAGGTACTACACGATATGGTTCCTAAAACTTGAAAATTTGACCTTGCGCTCAAATATGTTTGACCTTTGGCGCGAACCATGAAGGTCAAGGCCAATCGCCACCAAAAATTAATCAGCTGAGCGCCAGACCATGAACTATATTCCCATGAAGTTTGAAGACTATCCGATCAAAATTACTCAAAAAATAAGGGTTTCGTCGACTCCCCTGATTTGCGACAAAGTGACCTTGACCATTGACCTTGACCTTCAAAATGTTGTGCACTGAAAGGGACCACTATAGGCCTCTGATATGCGAAGTTACAAAAATTTCCAATGATAACTGTGCTCTGCAGAATTTTTCATATGTGATTACAGACAAACCAAAAAAAAACAAAAACATATGAGCTGACTAACATATCTTGCAAAAACTTCGTTTTGGCAAGATAAAAAAAATAGAAATCCAGAACTGCATTTTCACAACTAATTATTACAATCAGGGCTCAGGTAATCAACAAAATAATCAAGGGAGAAACAAAAACGTGTCTGAACTGCAAATCCTTACGATACAGCTCTGCTGAGCTAGTTGTTTGGTCAAGACTTTTCTGCGACTCTCAACTTTCCATACCCAATGTGAGTAGTTGTACCATCATGATTGCTTTGCTTTAAGATGGAATTTCGGGTGGGGGTTAATCGGTCACTTTGTCGCGGCCATGTATACTCCTGATTACAAGTCAAAACAAAGGAAGGCAAACTTCTGAATTTGATGTTTTTGCGCTCTTGGTCGACGTGAAATTTGTGGAAAAGTTTGCCAGATGTTCATTTATTCGAGCATGGTGACAAAAAGATGGCAGGAAAGCTCTGGTTTATGCCATGAGGCTCGTGCTGCCGTTACCAGAAGCCAAAAGGAGGAGGCATTTGGTGGACAGCACGGCGAGTCGGGTTAGCACACCGCAAAAGTGTTCTGGTAAAAGTCTGGTACTACCACCAGGACGCTGGACAGCACGTATGGGATACACACCAACCCTGTTGCCACTTGTACCGGCAATGACTTCACTGTCGCACGCTGCCGTTCCCGAGCCCACAAAAGTGGAAAAAGTATGCACAGGTTCACTGCTGTGGAGCTGAAAGCTCTTTTGATGAAAAACTCGCCACGCAAGCAGCTGATGATGATCCATTGAGCTGCTCAGCAAAGTATCGCTATCCAGAGCCTGAAAAACAAAACAAACAATAACAAGTCCATAAACCAATCACTCCAACACACAAATGGTGCTGCAACATGATGCCTCTGCACAGATACCTTTACTTTAAGAATGTCTCCATCGTGCGCCTGCCAGGATCAAAGCTGTAGGCCCGTGCCTACATCCAGAACCACAATGATCCCAGACGAGAATGCGGCACTGACCCATACACCTTGTGGGCTCACTGCAAGCGAGCGCACACGACCCCACCCACTTCCCACCACTAAAGAAAACTCGGGGTGCGTGTGCGACAGAGGTTTGTAGAAACAATGAGTATCCGTAATCTATTGCACGTAATCACATTGTTCCATGGACCACCTCGGTGATCAATTTGCTCATCGTTAGTGTGAGGTGGTCGATATGTTAAAGGGGCAGCTTCTCTGCCATACCTGAAGTCCTGGCTTGCGTGTGTCCACAAAACGAAGCATGTAGTCGGAGGTGGCAATGACAAGGCCCGGTTGGGGTGCAGGCAACACTGACACGGTATTGATTGAAAACTTCAAATCGGGAGCCTCGTACGTGGAAACGGTGGCTCCTGAGTGAACATCAAACAGGGATGTGAAATTCATTCACAAAATATATTGCTGCAACATTGGTGCAACAACAGGGTTCACACAGCCATGGAAGACCAAATTTCCAGGAGTTTTGGAGGACATTCAATGCAAATGTTTCATGAAACAAGTGACAATGGAATAAACCACAAGAATAAGAATGAAACCTTGTTTGTTTGTTTGTTGTTGTTGTTCCATCAAATGTTTCGGAAACTAGAAACACCTGCTCCCTCCAGGAGCAGCCTGGGGGATGGGTGGGGGGTTAGTCGGGGAGGTGGGGCAACTATATATTGTGCCGTGGTTAGGCCGAAGTCACATTTGCTCGACGGCGAGGATACGGCGGCCGTACACCCTCTGAATTGACAGAAACGTGCGGCGGCCGCAGAGTTTCTGAGATGGCCTCAGGGTGGCCCTACGCCGTAAGGTTATATTTTACAGGCCGTAGGGTCGCCATGGAATTATAACGCGGAGTTATAACTATTTTCATTTCTACGTTCGCCGGAGCAATTCGACAAGCCGAAAAAAAAAATGGTAAAAACAAAAAAGAACTCACTCGTTATTGTCCGTCTGGCCGCACGTTCGCCTTAGGGCCCCCTTGCGGTCGCCTTGAAAATTCTATGGCCGCCGCAGGAACGCCCTAAGGTCACCAAATCATCAACATCATCAAATCAAATGTGCGACATCAAATCAAAGACCGTACAGCACCCCCACGTTTTCGGTCTCCACAATTTATAAATATGCCGTGCGGCTACCCGAAAAATAAAAACAAATGTGACTGCTACATTGTGTGACCGTGGAAATACTGCGGCCGCCGTAAAATTGCTCGTGGCCGTAGATTTTGTAGACCCTACGGCCGCCGTGCCAAATGTGACTTTGGCCTTAATAATCCCCCGTCTGCAGCAGGGGTTAGTGAACTACTTGCACTGTGGCACATGTCAAGGGCAAAAATTTGTAAGTAGTCTCCCCCTCACAGGGGGGTGGGTTTGTGCCCATAAGCTGACCCTGGGTACGACCGACACGTATGCAAAATTTGGTGGGAACTGGCCCAGCCCTGTTTTGTTTTTTTCTTATGATGTTCAGATCTACAGACAAGCAGGCTCTACAGACAAACAGTATCAGGTACTGTTTCACCAATTTTAGTTGGTCTGCCAATTTTCTGTCTGTGTAATACACAAAATTATTATGATCTCCTGAGTTGATTAGGCCAATTAACTACAAAAAAAATCCGGAAGAATTCCCATGTTTTAAACGCACACCATGTTAACGTTTATAGAGCCGCTTAAGAGGTCCTTCCACGGCATGGCATTCCAATTACAAAATAAATATCAAAAACAATAACATTGTAACAAAGCATATATTAATGAATACATATAATATTGTTACATTTGTGGTTGTGGGGAGGGTGGTGAGACATTGCCATAGAACAGATAGGAATGTATAGAGTGGCATGGATGGTCTGTGTAAGAGTAGTTGGCCAATCTGTATGTAAGAAGTAAGGACATGTCAGCTTAAGGATTGTCTTGTTTGCATGTGCACCAAACAGGGGGTGGTGCATAGTAATAGTTAATTAGGGATTATTGTTCACGAATTATGCATATAACCCCTTTGTAATGTCCCACCGGGTGGTGTAGCAGGCAGGTATGCTACAAGGCTGTGAGAAGACAAATGGAACTTTGGACCAATGGGCTCACAAGTTGTATAAATCATGCCAAAGAAGTAAAAGTTGCTTCAAATTAATCCAAACCTCCAGGAAAATTGTAATTTTTTTTCAATTAGATAAAAAAAAATTGAACCCAGTTTAACCGGGCAGTGTATAAGGCAACAGACAGCTCCCGAATTACACCCGACTTTTGGGTCACCGAAATAGGTGACCCTTATTGTCAGTAATTCTGTCTGTTTTTCATCAGCATAATTGGTAGTAAATGTGGGCAGATTTTGACCAAACTCGGGTGGTAAGTACATCTTATGACCGAGTGCTTTGGAAATTGTGATGGTTGCAAGGGACGCTTTGGTTCCCCAGCAACAGCCGAAAAATCTTCAAAATCGGTACCGTTCACGTGAAATCAATTCCGAAAGCCATTATCCCACGTAGGCTTATGAAATTTGGCATGCATCATCTACAGGTGATGCTCTACCAAATATATTCCGTTTTTTGTGATATATGGAATAGTTTACCTGCAGCACCCCCTTCAAATGGGGTATGCCCGAAAATTGGCGAAAATTCAAGGTTCCCTCACGAGCGACCAGGTGAGTGCATTGATCCGAATGAAACTTTGCAGGTTCAACGCACTACAACTTTGCCTCAGGACATATTAACCAATATTGCTTCGGTCAGGGGTAAAAGGTCAATTTGTGCAAAAATCGATAATATGCGAGAGCTGGAGGTGCCTTCGCGCCAAATGCTACTCCTCCTCGGGTTATGGTCAGATGGTCATGAAAATTCACACTTATCATCTGGAATACATTGTGCACAAACAATCGAGCTGGATTTTTGATTTATATCTTTGTTCACCCACAGCACCCCCTCGAACTTTGGGGATTTCCGATATCAAACCGCATTTTCGGTGCTTTTCATTCAAATTGATACCGAGTAGTTATCAGGAGATGGAACTCGATGAGATTTGATATGCATAATCTTAAGGTGATTCTCTATCTGCTATTTGACATCCATTTTGTTCTATATCATATAGTTTCCAAATGGCAACCCTCTCAACTTGGGTGTCCGAGGGCCATTGAGCATTCCCGCTGAAAATTCAAAGTGCACTAGCTCCAAGACGGTTGAACCGAATCGAATGAATCTTTACATGCTTATAGACTGAAATGAGTACTTCAACTTTGCTCATTTGCATCATGACCTATCTCGAGTAGGCCAAAGGTCAAGAAGTGCATTTTTCGGGCGAAATTTCACTTTCAAGGCACCCTTGCTCCTCCAGGGATTAACCGATACGAATGAAAGTTCATAGGTACATAGTACACAATGAGAACTACAACTTTGCTTCAGGACATATTGACCTATCTCGGGTATGTCAGGGGTCAAAGGTCAATGAGTGCATTTTTCAGTCAAAATGATCATTCAAAGCCCCCTTGCTCTGACACGGGTTAACCCATATGAATGAAAGTTCATAGGTGCATAGTACACAATGAGTACTACAACTTTGCTTCAGGACATATTGACCGATCTCGGCTAAGTCAGGGGCCAAAGGTCAACGAGTGCATAGTTCGGGCAAAATGACCATTCAAAGCCCCCTTGCTCATACACGGGTTAACCGATTTGATTGCAATTTCGTAAGTACTTAGTACTAGATTAACTCAGATCAGGGGTCAAAGGTCATCGGATGCTCGGCGACCCATGGCTGCCTACCGGCTTGTTTTATTATTGGCTGTTAAAAAATATGTTGCGATATCTTTGCTTTAAAAAAAAAAAAAATATGATGATTGATTTTCGTTTCACCAGGCTTCGTTGGTATTTGACAGTAGGGAACCAGCAATCTCAACATGTGTGCCTGGGAATCATTTAAAAGGCATGGCGAAAGGCAATTCGGTGTGGCAAGATCTAAATATGTTTGTACATTAACTTAGTACGGAGCAGTGACTGAGGTATCGACATGCTTCCTTCCATGTCCGCTTAATTTTGTCTAACAGTCTTATTCTCATTTTAAAGAAGTTGAAGAGAGGGGAGAGGGCAGCAAGAAGTCTTTATTTTTCTTTCTTAATATTTAATATGATAAAAGAGGATTTATTTTTGTTCCCAGAAAAAGGAAGAAAATTGATTCATACCGGTATCATACATATTTCTTGTGGATTAGTGGCCCCAAAAAGGGCCGTTTGCATTTGATGAAGCTTTTCAGCTAAACCCCAAGAACTCCTCGTCAATACTTTCCTCGTCAAAGATGGCAAGTAACTCCTTATGCGAATCAGGGAAGAGTGAGTCCACATCGCTGTCACCGTCATTTTCAGCCTCCTCCGTCCAAATGATGTCGTCCTCTGTGCCGTCCATGTTGTTGGAGATGCAGCATTTCAGAAATGCTCGCTTGATGATGTCCGACGGCATCTCCTCCCACACCTTGATGATCCAGCCGCAGATCACCGGAAGGTCGATCTTTCTCATCCTCCCGATGAACACCGGCAGTCTCCCAGTGAACATCACGCTCACCCAATGTATCGACGGGAGTAATGGTGAAAGTTCAACCAAGATGCATGTGGCCAATGCTCGTCAGAATCGGGGTTGAAAATCCCGGTGGGAAACACGGCACAAAATGTTGATTTTCCAACTGATGAAAATACCAAGTCCGGGAAATAGGAAAGGTCATCTGTGGTGATTCCACCGAGATGCAGCTGATGTTCCTCGAAACATCGGTCGAATACAAAGGCCTGTGAAGTAAGAAAGTTTGTCTGGTCACCGCGAGTAATCCACGGGAAGCGATTTAGGAACCGTCAATAGAAATGAGGGAAAAAACGAAAACCAAAGGGAGCCAAAATAACCGAGCAGCACTGGTACATCTTAAAGCTTCACCATCCCACGTGGCCCCTCGCTCTCGTGAGGTTCTTCTTCTTCCTTTTAAATCCATTTACTGCCCTCGTATAGAAAAGCAATCGGGGTTGATTGGTTGTTCCTAGTTTTTAACCACGCCCCGCTATCCAGCATTTGCGAGCATGGAGTCAGCACGCAAGGAACAAGCTTGGTGGATTCATTCTGCCTGCATCGGATGTTCATGTAGAAAATGATTCATGTAAAAAGATAGTCGCCACTTCAAGTCCCTCGTCTATCCACCCCTTCTGCTGCGCACGAACAATGATGCCGGCTGGAAACATCAGTAGTTCACATGGAAATCTCCATGATTAGCACGGCACTAAACATAAAGAGCGTTTTCATTGAGTATGAGGCTTTAACAGTTGTATTGTTGATGAAATGTAATTCATCGAATGACATCCAAGTGGGAGGAACAAACACTAAAGGCGTACACGAGTTTCCAGGCTGGGTTTTCCAGCAAGAAGCCACTCCCAGCAGGCAATAGCCGTCTCCATCCCGATCCCAGAAAACATACGGAGCGGGGCCCAGCACAGGTGATGCAGCAAGCAAGAATCGCTTTCTGCTCGGCACAAGAGAATATGGCTGTCTGAAACAACGAGAAACATTCAAACACACACACTTATGCCATGCAGGTGCGAAAGTCGAGTGAAACCTTACCCTTACTGCTGATGAGCCGAGCCGTAAGCTTGAACATAGACTTGCTGTAAGCCTCAGTGTTGCCGGATACGAGAGCCTCTTCCAAATGTGTGATCAGCAAATCGTTTAGATCTCCTGTTTTTCCAAGCCCCACGAACATCTCAACCATTCCAGAAACCTGCACGGAAATGAACATGATGAGCACAAGGCCATATTGCACAGTGAGCCACTGCGCGTCAGCAGGCCTGTAAAACCTACGGGAAGAATACAGAGTCCGTACCTCGCCAGCATATCTGTTGCGAAGGTTTAGGGATGTCATGAAGTTCGAATAATCCTTCTTCACGCAGCTTGGTCTGTCTTGCAATAGAGAACTCTAAAACATATGATAAGAAATTGCAGCTCAGCATGAAGATAGGAGGAAGGAACTGTTTCAAGAGAATACAAAGACCTTTTAATCAAAATGTATATGTGAATGATCACAAACTTGTGATCGTCTGCAGATATCTCACACCCTAAACAACATAAACTTGTCGCCATGTCAAATGCATATTTGGCATGAAAAAAATTGGAATCTTCACCACTCACCACCCTCTGTCTCATCCACTACCCTATTTCCTCCATTTCCTGGTATGAGCAGCATAAGCAGAATCAAGAACATCCTATTCTTCCCCATAAGTACATTGTATGCATTGAAACCCCAACTGGGCCAAACAGTCTCATCTTGAGAATTGAGAGCCTCCACCTGTCCTGCAACAATGCTCAACCCCACTTTGTGCTCAGTTCATAAACCGGTTTACTGGCTGCGTGACACCAAGACCCAAATCATTTGATGCAGACATTGGTGAAACAGTCTCGTTAATATATTGTTGTGCATGTTGTGGTTCTGTTGCTGGAACTAGATGCACAAGAATATCTCAGCAACCATTCTTTCTCCAAAAACGATTGGACTTGGATATATGGAAGATATGAACTATGATGGTTATTGTACAAGATAGCAATTGCTTAGCAGCCATCTTGATAATACAACTGAGTCGTTGTGGAATTGCTTGCATGATTACATAGGTACTTACGCCGAGTGTTACATTGTGCTTGTTGAAGCCAGCAAACTGCAGGACACTTTCAGTGGCCATAGCGAGCCCAGTGTGCTGTGACAGGCCGGCCGGCCAGTTCTGGTGTTTACTCAAGTACTCCTACCAGGAAATATGGACGTACATCAGCATGATGGCCTCTCAATGTGCATAAAACTCCTCTTGGACATTGCCTCTGACAATAGGCCTCTCAATTCTCAACCTCCCCAACCCAGTACCCTCCTTCCAAAAGAGCCTCCACAATCATTTTGTGCAATTGGAGTCAAAATTAAATCCAGTGCCGCTGGTGGTGGATTAGCAAATGTCCACCCTTGTAGGAGCCTTAAAGGAGTTGCCTCATACATCTAAATAGCTTGCCATTACAGTCCGTAACTGGTGGACCGTTCTGAAGGGGAAAGATGTGTCCCAAAGTATTGGATACCTGCAGGTGAGACTTGGTTACGGCTGGAGCCCATTTCATGGCTTCCTGCAGAATTCCAGCACAGCGAGCAGCAAAATCACGTACAATGCTCTGAATAGAAGGAAATATACAAGGGTTAGAGCATAGCATCCGACACAAAAAGGATCAAATTAAATAGGAAAACAGCTTCCAAAGACTACCAACAACAAAAGGAATTTCATCCATTCGTTTTTATTGGCCAGAGAGAGAACATTTAGTTTTCATTTAGGTCAAGGAATCCAATAAAACACATGAGAAGACTCATAACCTACATCTTCATGCTGAAATTTTAAAATATTGCTGTTTAACACTAATTTTCATAGAAACGTATCATAGTGATTTGCACCTAACCTTAATTCCTTAAATAATTGTGTTCATGCCACGAGAGCAGAAACCTGGTAAGGCTTGAATTTAGCACATTCTTGATGTTATTCATGCACCATTGTCATATAACTGCATCGCAAATTGTGTCAATGTAATTCATGTAATAAAACACAAACTCAGCACTAGCCCATGACCAAGTCCATGAACAGCTGAATGCAATGGTGAAAGGAGATGGGGCTGTCATAGGTGTCACAGAAAATGAAGCCTCCCGGACACGGTGGATGGTGGCAGGCCCAGAAACAGATAGACTTTTGACGGAGTTTGATGAAAAACATTCCATGAAAAAGAAGGACACAGATCGCCACCATGAACAGATACCGAGCGTGCAGAAGAAGTTCCTATCTCGAGTAAAGAGTGTCACTGATGTGATGGAGGAAATTGGAAACCCCTTTGCTGATACAAGTTCTGACCTCGACACGCTTGACACTAAAGTGATAATGCCTGCTCGTGTGGTGAATGCAGTCAGGTTGGTTGAGGACATCGGCAAAACACAATACCAGAAATTTGTTGCGGAGCATTTGAATGCCAATATCGCTGCATTCAATGACACCATTCATCAGAACAATCTACCCTTGTTAAATTCCAGTTCGGGAAAGAAACCTGAGAAATCCTCTTCCAAAATCTCCAACCTACACAATGATGTACATCTCTTCTCAAGGATATATATATATATATATATATATATATATATATATATATATATATATATATATATATATATATATATACATATATCATGCCAGGCTAGAGACAGTGATATGGATGCTTTCTTCAGACATGAAAATCATGCCTGGCCTCCATCATTGGCAGCGAATCGCATCATGCACCAATCAAGCAAATCAGACTTGATGGAATGTTTGGAATCATTGGTACCTCAAGCAGAATCTGTTCCAAAAGTGGATGTAAAAATTGTTGATGGCGCTGCCCTTGTGCACATACTCGATCAGAAGATGTCAAAAGCTTCTGTCAAAACTTTCAAGGACTACTCACAACTGGTGTTCCTGCCATATTTGGAACACATGCTCCAGGATGTTGTTCGTTTGGATGTGGTCTGGGATGTGAACAAGGAGGACAGCCTCGAGGCACAGACACGACAGAACCGTGGATCTGGAAACAATCTCAGAGTTGCCAACAACACAAACATATGCCTATCAACTGGAAGAATTTCCTGGGTTGCGATTCGAACAAAGAGAGTCTGTTCAAACTCCTAGTCAGTGCAATACAGGAGTTTCAACCCCCCCCCGAATGGAAGCTAGTCGTCTCTACACATGGCGAGAAAGTTGTTTCATCACCCATATCCAATCTCTCGGACTTGTCCTGCACTTATGAGTAAGAGGACACACGGCTCCTGTTTCATGCTTTCAATTCATTCAATCACCGATTCACCAAGCTGATGATACATGCTACGGATACCGATGTGGTGGTTATTGCAATTGCTGTGGCAAGTGTCTTAAAGGAGTGTGAAATATGGGTGGCATTTGGTCATGGGTCTAAAGTACGGTATATCCCCTGTCACCTGATTTCAGCTGAATTAGGTGATGATGCATCTTGGGGTCTTCTGTTTATGCATGCAATATCAGGATGTGATACTGTTTCTGCCTTCTTTGGAATTGGAAAGAAAACAGCTTGGGCGGTATGGCAAAGTATGCCTCAGCTTACACCTACTTTCGTTAGTTTATCTCGTGCTCCAGCTCAGATATCCCAAGACGATATGGACCAAATATAAAGATATGTTCTCTTGTATCAGCGAACATCTGCACTTTGCCATGTGAATGAAGCCAGGAAGCAGTTGTTCACTAATAACCGTAAGATGGAAAACATTCCTCCAACATTACATGCCTGAGAACAGCATGTGAAAAGGGCTGTTTATCAGGCAGGGCATATCTGGGGACAGTCACTTGTAGGAAAGGCCAATGTTCCATCACCAGATATATGGGGCTGGGAGAGAGTGAAAGATGATTTCCCCATGGACTCCATGCTGGTCTACTCTGCCAGAGGCAGCCAAAGGTTGTCAAGAACTGTTGAAATGCGGATGCAAAAAGGAATGCACTAAAAGATGCACTTGTGTCAAACAAATCTGCCATGTACACAGTTGTGTTTCTGCTCGGGACAGTGTAACAGAGAGTAAGAAGTAAATCTTGGCCATGTTAACACAACACTACAGTGACATAGTGACTGATTTGTTAGAGAAATTCGACAACATTTTAAATGGACACATATGTTGCACCCTTAGCACATGGTTTTCCTGGTTTTTCAATCATATAGTTCCTGCAGTATTGACAAATACATATTCTAAAGGAACTACATGTGTTGTACCTGATCATTCCATGGCTAAATAGTACAGAGTTAAGCCTGGCTACTGGAGCAATGGGAAACCCCTGGTGGTAATTCTTGGAACTTGTTCATGTCACTTTGTTGTGTGGCATAGGTGTCCCTTTAACAGAACGAATGACACACAATTGGATCCCTTCAACTCATAACAATTGTATTGTTGCCAAGATAGCAATCGGTGTGTGATTGGTTGTGATTGGTGCACTCACTTTTGATGTAGACTGTTGTAGGAAATTGCGCTCTGGGCGTTTAAATTTTTTTTTTTACAATAAAGATATATGTTGTCTTCACATGTGACCAATGACGTCATAACTGGAGAACTTTTTGTTCCTCATGCACGGGCGATCATACCTGTAAAGTTTCACCTCGATCTGTTCAGCTGTTTCAGAGAAGATTTTTGACGGTTTGTATGTTATAAACAATATGGCTGCTGAACCACGTCACCAATGACATCATCAATTTATTCCCCCCCCCCCATACAATTTAGCCCGAGATGACCCTCAAAATTTTTCACATTGATCGGATAAAGCATTGGACATATGCAATTATGATGTCACAACGAAGCCACCGATGACGTCATCAAAAACACATCAAACTTGTTTCCCATGAGTTCTTCACACACGCCAAGTTTCAATTATTTTCCATGGTCTGGTTTCGGAGATACAGGGATCCAAAGTTTTTCCTTTTTTTCCAACATAGTTGCCACACACCATGACCTATGACGTCATAATTATCATTAAAAACATTCCACATGAGTAGTCCCACCTGTGGTGAAAATTTTGTGTCAATCTGATAAGCAATTTATTTATTTATTTATTTATTGTATCCCTTGTCGAGGCTCGTATGGGAGCTCACACACAACGCACAGCAAGGGGGGCATGAGACGAGGGGCGGGAGTGGGAAGGAGAAAACTTTGGGGAACAGAGACATCAGGAGATCTGTGGAAGGGAGAGGGATGGGGCGAGGAACACGGGGTACACAAGATGGACATTACAGGGACTTTCAGGAAGGAAAGCAGGGAATTTGAAGGAGGTGGGTTTGGGATGGATTAACTGGGGTAGAAAATATTGAGGATTTGGATGGGGGACGATCAGAGGTGGTGGTGAACAGCTGTTTTGAAAGCCTGGTGGGAGGAATGGGATTGAACAGAGTGAGGAAGTTTATTCCAAAGGCGGGAAAAAAGAGGAATGAAAGAGTGAAGGTGAGCAGTGATTAGTGATTTTGGGAGTTTTACCAGAAGGGGGTTGTTGGCGGACCTTGAGCGCCCTGCGGAAATATGGTGGGGACAAATCACAGACTTGCGAGGAAGAGGCTCCAACTCCTCCACCAGGACGAGGCTCAGGTCTGTCATACCGGAGGAGGGAGTAACCAGAGAGAGATACCAGGGAGTCAGAGGAGGAGGGGGAGGAGGAGGAAAGTTTCTATGAAGCAGATTATGTCTGGTTTGTCAGTGGCAACCTGTGTGGAAAGATCTGTGAGGTTTGAGTGAAGGCCCCAGATATTTGAGGTCGACACTTTTAATGAAGAGAGAAGTGGAGGAGGCTTTGGAAGCAGGAGATGGGAGGGGAGGGGGAGGGGAGGAGAGGTAAGGAGAGTTGTTGAAAGAGTGTGAGGGATTGCAGAATAGCCAGGGGAGGGGGCCGGATGAGGAGGAGAAAAGGCTCTGTGGTGCTGGGGGAGAGGAGGGGGCAAGAGAGGGGTAGAAGGCAGTTGAGGATTTTGAGGAGGTGGAGTGATGAGATCATCGTTCGACCAACTCAAATCCTCAAATCAAAAAGAGGGCAGGGGGAGGAGGGAGATTTGTGGATGAAAGTGGGGAGGGGGAAACTTTGAGAAGGGTGAATGGGGAGAGTTGAGGGAAAAGAGTGTGATGGTTGCTTTGAGAGGGAGAATTGAGAGGGAGGGTTGAGAGGGGTGAGTTGAGAGGGAGGATTGAGAGGAGGGTTAAGAGGGAGGGTTAAGAGGGAGGGTTAAGAGGGAGGGTTGAGAGGGGTGAGTTGAGAGGGAGGGTTAAGAGGGAGGGTTAAGAGGGAGGGTTGAGAGGGGTGAGTTGAGAGGGATGAGTTGAGAGGAAGGGTTGAGAGGGAGGATTGAGAGGGAGGGTTGAGAGGTTAAGTTGAGAGGGAGGGTTAAGAGGGAGGGTTGAGAGGGAGGGTTAAGAGGGAGGGTTGAGAGGGAGGATTGAGAGGGAGGGTTGAGAGGGAGGGTTGAGAGGGGTGATTTGAGAGGGAGGGTTGAGAGGGAGAGTTGAGAGGGGTGAGATGAGAGGTAGGGTTGAGAGGGGTGAGATGAGAGGTAGGGTAGAGAGGGAGGGTTGAGAGGGAGGGTTAAGAGGAAGGGTTGAGAGGGAGGGTTAAGAGGGAGGGTTGAGAGGGAGGGTTGAGAGAGGTGAGTTGAGAGAGGTGAGTTGAGAGGGAGGGTTGAGAGAGGTGAGTTGACACTGAAGTTAGAAAAAAAGAATGGTTGATGGATTGTGATTATTTAAAGCAACTTGTTTTTATTTTAATTTTTCGGTCAGAAATGCGATTAAAGACATTTCTTGATGGATGTGATAAAGGTGAATTAAGAGAATGGAGAGAAGAAACCTTGTAACAGTTGGTTGGAGAGAAAACAGAAAATTAACACGTGCGGACGTTCGGACAACGGGAGAACATGATGTCACCGGCAACTTCGTCACCAGTGACATAAAAATCATTATCATATCCTTTCTCCATAATTTATTACCTCCACCACCGAAGGTTCAGGACGTGAACACCCAACGTGTCCAACAAGTTTCGTCCGAATCCGTCCACAACTTTATGAGATATCCTGTACACAAACAAACAGGACAGAAAGGGGAGAAAACATAAATAACCTCCTTCACCTCCTCGGTGGGGAAACTGCGAGTGATTGAATAACAATGACGTCCATGTGGAGTGCTCCCGACTTTGGTCCCTGAAGTGGTGCTTTGTTGGGGTTCGGGTCATTCACGAGGCCTCGCTTGCTTCCTTACAACTCTCTCTCTTTTACATCATCTGAGTGCTTTCCTCTCCCAGTCTTGATTGGTGGAACTTTTGAAACAGAAATGAAATTAATCAGTCTCGGCAGACAACCACCGCCACCATGTTGGTACACCCGTAACACCGCCACCATGTTGGTACACCCGTAGCACCGCCACCATGTTGGTACACCCGTAGCACCGCCACCATGTTGGTACACCCGTGCCACCATGTTGGTACACCCGTAACACCGCCACCATGTTGGTACACCCGTAGCACCGCCACCATGTTGGTACACCCGTAGCACCGCCACCATGTTGGTACACCCGTACCACCGCCGCCATGTTGGTACACCCGTAACACCGCCGCCATGTTGGTACACCCGTACCACCGCCGCCATGTTGGTACACCCGTAACACCGCCGCCATGTTGGTACACCCGTAACACCGCCGCCAGGTTGGTACACCAGTACCACCGCCACCATGTTGATACACCCGTACCACCGCCGCCATGTTGGTACACCCGTCAAGGATGCACGTGACGTGGTTATTTGTTGTCATCTTTCCGTTTGTTTCTGGTGAAATTGTTTCTGATGACTTTTTGGGAAATTTATCTCCAAAATGTTTACCTCTCGACTTCACACAACGAAGAAATGGTTTATGTGTCGACATTCAGTAAAAATCCTCCAAATGTCGGTGTACTGTGCACGTGCTCATCCTGCACTCGCAACCAATCAGATTACTTGATATAAAGAGCGCGATCCCATTCCGTATGATTAAACAGGTGACACTACACCTGTATTTGGGTTTGTCACTGCATCAAGGATGGGGTCAGTGACAAAGTTTCTTGAAGAGCGCTCGCCAAGTGGCTTAAGCACTGAAGCAAGCACTCGGTGAGAAACCGTTGATTGGGCACGGCTGGCTTGGCAAGCGCTACCGAGCCGCTTGGTAACTGAACACACAAACCCCTGTTTTACTGGATTATATAATTTTACTTGGGTTCTGTTCGGAAACACGTCTTTAAATCCACTTGATGCTTTTAACCTTTGAAAAGCCGGCTATCTGTGCGAGTGGAGCTGTGTTTGTTTAACATCAGTTCCTTCTCATTCATGGGTTCCAGATAATTAATAATATTTTCTACTCGATTAATAAAATTATTATTATCATTATTATTATCCAAAATATTAATGCGATTGAGCTGGTAAAGTGAGTTTTCCCAGAGTCGGTGAGCAACGGATGTTCATCTGTTGCCTGGCAACCAAGCATTGTTCGCTCACGTGACGTCACAGTGTCCCTCCCACGCGCGAACTCTCCGTTGTTGTGGGAACGTGAAGACGGTTGCCCGTGATTTGGTGGATCTCCTGGGTTTTCACCTCTGTACCTCGTTTATCACCTCCTCAAAGCGATGCCTCCCTTAAGATTTTTCCGCTCTTTTGACCGGACAAACCGCCTCGGTCACTTCATTTGTTCTTTCTTTGTGAAAACCGAACAGGTGAGGTAAACCCCGACGCGGCTCCGTTCGGTGACTGGTTCGAATCCAAAACTCGGTTTCCAAGTCTGTTCCAAGTCTGTTCTTAAATCGCAAGGACAAAGTAACTTCGTTACCAAGTCTGTTGTAATGTAACGAGCCTGCGGTGTTGTGATGATGCTTGTGGTGGATTACCCACCATCTTGTCTGTGTTCGATTCCCAGGGGAGAGGATACGATTACATCATCATCATCATCATCATCATCATCATCATCATCATCATCATCATCATCATCATCGTCACCATCATCATCATCATCATCACCATCCTTCTTTCAGGCAAACATTAAGCCGGGAGTCCCATCTTCTCGCATTTGCTGGTGAACGTTACAAACTTCTCGAACACGGACGAACAACTTTGACCGAAACGACAACCTTGAGGAAAAAACACAACTATATAGATAAATAAATATATAATCGAACGAGTAAATACAACCTGTCGGTTCACTGAGGGAACATTAAGGGGTTGGGGGAGGGTAAGAAGGGGAGGAGAGGAGAGAGGAGGGAGAGGGAGTGAGGAAGCAGGAGGGAGTTAGGAGAGGTCGGGGATTGAGGATGGGAAAAAATCAGCAAACAATGTATAAATATAATATAGAACAAATAAAACATAATAATGAATTAATTTTTCAGAAGTGTTGTCATGCTTGGGGTTGGATACAGTGCATGTTGTTACGAATCTGGAAACCATGCGCACTCAACATTCAGGTCCCAAAGTCAGTTATTCCAGTAAGTACATGTGAGATCGGTCCCTTTCCTTTTTGTCTTGTGGGAGACTCGAAAACGTGCGTTGTGACGTCTTTAGTTTGGTTATTACATCATCCATAATCCCATCTGCGGACCCAACCAGCCCATCACGCTCCATCCCCACAGACGAACTCCTCTAGTACGACTATTTTCTCAGGGAAGATCCTGTTACTCTCTGCGCCAGCGAGGCCACGTGGCCACAAGGAATATTCGGGGCTTCCGAGCAGGGGCCACGGCTCCGCCTCAGAATGGTGCGGCCGTGGGCCAATGAGGGACGGACAGCGAGATGATTCTCGCCAAGGCCCCGCCCCTTGTGGGAGGAGACATCGCCCCCGAGCAGTGCCAGAAGAGTGGTGGATAAACGGGAGTGGGGTGGACGGAAGGTCGTGTGTCGTGTGTCGTGTGTCGTGTGTTATGTGTCGTTGTCGCGCAGAGTTTAGTGGACAAGAGTTCTGTGGACAGGAGTAGAGTGGACGAAAGGACCCGTAGTTGTTGTTTTGCTCTTGTCGGTGGTTGCACGGAGAAGGCGGTTTTGTCTGCACGTGGACGGATCAGAGTTTGAGTGCCCCGACGAGTCGCCACGCGGGTTCCGTCCCGAACTACGAGCCTGGCACGAGCTCCCGGACCATGCCCCGATGACCATTAGCCACCAGGTGCCGCATTTCCGAGCACGCTTCCCTGCGATGGCAGGAACTCTTTTACTCTGACCTCCAGCTCGTCTCTCCTCACGGCTGTGAGGGGAACAATAAAATCCTGGTTTCTTTTGTTCTGTGCGTGCGTTTGAGTGTGTTGGGCCCGTCTTTTAAGTAGGAATTGCTAAAGTGTTTTTATTTGCATCATTGTAAATATTCCTTGCTTATATATTCTCTTTCAGTCTCGCTTCTCTTGTCTTTTATTTTCTGTAAATAAAGTAATTGTTTAAATATTCCAGTTCGTTTCTGTCCTTTCTATGATTGACTGAGCATGGTTCGAACTTGAGAATTAGTGAAGCCGTTTGGGCCGGTAAGTTGTCCGGCGCGGCTTTGGTAACTTCCACTCGGTTACGCCGGATCTGAGTCGGTGATAGCGACTCGATTCGGACAAAGTCGGCCGAGGGTGGGGTTTCCCCGGTAGTTGGACGGCGTGAGTGCGAAGGTAAATTGGAATCAGACAAGTGGACCCTCCTTCACACCGTCAAAATATTGGTGACCACGGTCCTCTAAGTGACCCGTGAACTTTCGGAGTTGTCCGAGAGTCACAACCTAAATTGGGTACACCGGTGTTCGGTGGGGGACGAATCCACTGCTCCAGCTCGTGGTCGTTTATCGCCGTCGAACCCCGGCCCACAACAATATTGCTTATGGCAGCCTTATTCAAGTGTGGCAGCCTGTCCAGTTGAGGTTGAAGGTTCAGAAGATGAAATGGAGGCTGATTCACAGGATTTTTTTTTGAAGAACTTCATAAAGGAGACTTGAGTGGCTGCCTTCATTTTCTGTTCGAAGACCTCTTTCAAACATTTCAGGACATCATCCATCTTCTAACACACCTTGGAACAACTCATGCAGTCGGGATCGTGCTCATCACAAACGACTCACTCAGGATGACGGAGCATGAACCACTCTCTCAGGTTGACGGAGCAAGAACCACTTACTCAAGATGACGGAGCATGAACCACTTACTCAGGTTGACGAAGCATGAACCACTCACTCAAGATGACGGAGCATGAACCACTTACTCAAGATGATGGGGCAAGAACCACTCACTCAAGATGACGGAGCATGAACCACTTACTCAGGTTGACGAAGCATGAACCACTCGCTCAAGATGACGGGGCACCAACCACTCGCTCAAGATGACGGAGCATGAACCACTCACTCAGGTTGACGAAGCATGAACCACTCGCTCAAGATGACGGGGCACCAACCACTCGCTCAAGATGACGGAGCATGAACCACTCACTCAGGTTGACGGAGCACGAACCACTCGCTCAAGATGACGGGGCATGAACTACCCCAACCCTCCTCACCACATATACATATATACTGTATTTATACACATATGTGTAAACCCTAACAGGAGTTGTGGATCACTCTGTTGATACCCGATGCTCCATGAGTGGAGTGTTCATGTTGAAGTATTTCACGAACAGTGAATGAAATGTGACACAAATACTCCACGGGTTCTACCATCTGACATCACGAGTGGTACACAACTCCAGTTAGGGTTCATAGTTAGGCCACGATCACTAAAATTGGATGTTTTCGGATGAAAAACAGTTCAGATCTTCAGTGCAAAACTGACGTCAGAGTAGCGATTCCACACTCCAAGGTGACCACCACGAGTTATGCGTGCCACTATAAAATGACCAGCATGTCCTGTCCGTTCTATTATTTGTATGTATTTATATGCAAACTACACTCATGGATCGATACCAGTCTGATTTATGAGTTGAAACCCTCGTTAACCCCCACCGCAAACCCTCCTTCCACAATTCCAGTTTTCCCTCCGAAGAGTTCCCTTCTGTATCCATCTTGTATACACATTCATCCCTCCACCCATTATTTGTCCATTTCCCCCTGGCTTGGCCTTCAGCTCAGCTGTTGGTGTCCCCCTCCCCCCACTCTCTCTCTGCTGTCGGTTGCCCCCCTTTCTCGCTGCTTTCAGTGTCCCCCCCCCCAACCCAACTTCTCTCTTTATGTTGTTGTGTCCTGATCCGTTCAATGTTCGAGTACTGACTCTTCCACGAGTCTCATTCAAAAAACAAATCCCTTTGCACCTTTTCCTTTGTACATGATACACCTGGTTTATGTCGTTTTACCTTGAAGAGTCTCATTCCTGTTTTGATTTATTTCTCAACAGAAAATGTCCTTCCTTGAATGGTTTTCCACACTACTTCGACTTGTACTTTGGCAAAACCCCGATGTGAGGTATTTCCTGTGGTTGCTTTTCCAGCTGTTGTCATTGGTCAACAGTGTGACTTGGCGTCGCCATAATGGACAGGTAAGAACATGGGAATCAATGGGTGGGGAATTGAGATGGGGGAACCACTGAGCTCTATAATATATAATATTTATGTCAGTGGGATGGGGGGGGGGACATGTCCCTCCCACTTTTTTGACGAGGGGGGTATAACATATCGATTGTCCTCTCCACCCCACACTTTTTTGCTCGAATCCTAATCATTACCATGTTACGGACGAGTCGGTGTGTCACGACGAGTCATCTCTGACGAGATGACCTAATAAAACCAGTCTCGATGTCCATCCGTACATCCCCATTTTTTCTTCCGATTTTCTTGATATTTGGTATGTCGGTAGATGTCGATGAGGGATGCACGACGGTATGACCTTTGACCCGATTGAAGGTCATGGTCAACGACAACGTCACTCCAAAATTGCAAAATCGTCCATTTTCAAAATCTATCTCCTCCACCGTTTATGATCCGATCTTCGAAATTCCTTAGGATTCTGATAATATGGAACAATATCTAAATTTCGTCGGGCCGGTTTTTTGAAATTCGTCCTGGTTATCGAGTCACGTGTCTTCAAAGTTGGAAAAATCGTCGATGTGATACGGTCAAAAAACAACACGACATCGAAGCCATTCTATGCCGATCAGAGATCCACATCTGCAGAGCTTCAGAGATGACTGTCACCCACAACCGGGGGTAATTTTCATACTTATTTTTTACTTTATTTACAAACAATTAAAGAATTACAAATCAATATCAATTATCATAAATTTCACGTGAAATTGTTTTGATTGATGAAATGCTTTTCCATTCCACATTCCATTGTACAAATGACTTTCTTCAGAGAAACATTCGTAAGAACCTATTTTATGGGATGGGGTTACATGTGAAACTATAAGGGCACTCATTAGAGCACATACCTCCGCCACGTAATGCCTGATCCATGAAAACATATCGGGCCCAATACATCCCTGAACTGGAGGGGGAGCACTCGGAAGAGTGCAAAACCTCCGCCGCAAATACTGCTGGGTCACTTCAGTGAACCTGATACCCTATTCATTGTAGGTCAAAACGGATCAGACTCTACTGCACCACGATTGAATAAACTAAACGAGATCGACACGCATGGAGAAATGCCCAAAAAAATAAAATCGAAATTTTTTTGAAAAAAAAAGGTGCAAAATTTCTGGGTTTTTTTTCTCTAACAAATTTTTTTGTTGTTGTTGGAAATCACTTAAAACATGTAGAAATGCAAAACAAAAATTCAAATATTTTTTTTAAAATGGCCACCATAGTGGCCATACTGGACTTTGGACCAAGTCCAAGATCTAATGGCATGATCCTTGGACCATACCTAATCCCCCCACCAAGGTTCGTCGAAATCCGTCCAGGAGTTTTTCCGTAATACTGTTCACAAACAAACAAACAAACAAACAGACGGGTGAAAACAGTAACCTCTGTCCATCTTCGATGGCGGAGGTTAAATATCATGCTATACAGGAATACATCGTTTTCAGCCCTTTCTCTCAATGGTGAAGAATCACTTTAAGAATTAAATAATTCTGTTGTCCAGGTCTGGATCCAGATCTTCACCAAAATCAAGTCAATTCTTCCTTGTCACACATGCAACCTGTCCACCAAGCTTCATCTGAATACATCCACAACTTTTTGAGATATTGTGCTTTGTATCGGTTTCGCCCGATCTCTCAATGGTGAAGAATCACTGAAAAAATTATAAGATCCGGATTCGGATCTTCACCAAAATCTAATCAGTTCGCCTTTGTCACACACCCAACCTGTCCACCAAATTTCATCTGAATGTCCCCCTGTAACTTTTTGAGATACCCTGCACACAAACAAACAGACAGACAGAAAGGGGTGAAAACATAACCTCCTTCACCTTCGGTGGTGGAGGGAATAAATGGGGAATGAGAATGAGGAGTCTCCTGCCAAGCTTATCTATGGACCTACCATTGTTTGTTTTGGCAAGGTGGGGGGGGGGGCATGTTTGTAGATCTTGACAAATTCAGATGACTTAACAGAAAGTAGAAGTGACAAAAAAAGGATGAAATGCACGTTTACATCTGTGTTTTTGAATGCAATAATAAACTTGGTACCAAGAAGAAGCTCAAAATGAAAAGTTAACCCCTTTTATTTGTTTCTCAACAAAAATGGCGGAGGACAGTCTGGTGTTTGGCCGAAGACATGAAGATGTTGGTGAGGAAGAAACCATTAGGAAATTGAGTTGGTAAGGGATGTGCGGGTATCATGCTCGAAGGATGCAGAGAGTGCTGAGTGGTAAATGTGGAGATAAAAATACAGGAAGGGAGATGGACGAATTCCGCCATCAACATCGAACTGATGGATTTTAAATGTCAACTTTTTGAAAATGGATTTGGGTCATCAGGAGGAGCCTGGATAGGAGTTGGGTTTCAGCCGGTACTCACAACGCTCAAACTCATCCAGGTGCAGCCAAGTGAGCCTTCCAGAAACATTTCTGCAAAAATTCACTTCACCTTGGAGAGATAGTTGTGGTTCTGAAAGAACTCCATGGAGACACATTCAAGACATAAAATAACCCTGGAGTTTGAATATTTCCATCACAATTATGTTACGTTAGATTACCCATCCCCTCTTATCAAGTAAAGGGAGATGCATTGTGATTGTAGACACGACCTTCCTCCATTTTTCTCTTCCGAAAGCAACCTTCTATACTCCATCCTCGTTCCCTTCCAAAACCAACATTCCGTACTTCAACCAACTAATCGCCATGCCAGCGCTGCAACAACCACCATTCTGGCAACCCAGTTTTCGTGGCATAAACGAGATGAATAGGCCTTGCCCCCGTGCGCCGGTCACGAATCATAGTCGCTGGACTGCAGTGTATCACAGAAAGATGGGTTGGCTGCATGCGGAGAGCGGATGTGGTTGGTGACACCGTGCACGGGACAAAAAGAACCTGGGACGGAGGGGATGGAGTGGAGTTGATGTTCAGATCTGGTGCAGTCAGAGTCCAAGAAGGGAGCAGCCCAAATCCTGAGGAGGTTTTCATCTGGTCTGGAGGTGAACGCCAAAGTGTAACCAAGTCTGGAACGAGAGGGCACTACCCAGTGCTGCCAAGTGGAATGCAAAGCACCAGCGAGGCGAGTACTACCCAACGGGATGTGAGGGCACCAAGTGGAGCACTCTCCAAAATCCATGTGTAACTGGTGTTCTTCACGTACTGATGACGCAAAAAGCATGACTGCTGGCACTCTCCAAAAAATCCAGGCAGAACAGGTGATGACCAACCCGGTGGAGCTGATTTCTTCCACTTATTTTGCACACGCACCATGTAACCTTGCATCTTTCAGCACAAACTCCTCGAGGCTCACATGTTGTGGAGCATCAACGACCGAGGAGACCACCCTAGAGTTATTTTTAGGGCAAAGCATTACGTAATACCACACAACATCGCACCTCCAACCCACTCCTCTCACCTGCATCAACACCTCGTTGAGATTCCTGGGGGCAAGACTGCTCACATATGGTTGAGGAAGGGATCGATGACGCTCCCCGGCATCTTTTTGTCCCTTTATCTGTCAATAATCTCACCGGATGAATGTTGTGTTAGTCTGTAATAATGAAGACCAGTTGTGTAATGGGTTTTTTGAGTGCGAGGGGTAAGACTGTTTCTGATGTGACACTGCATTTCTGTTCATATTTGAATCTTTGTAAGAAGTGCCTGTTTAATGCAAGATTTGTTGTTTCCAAACCCGCTCAATTGTTTCCTTCCTTCATTGGTTTTACATTGTGTACGTAATTAATAGAAGGTAATTTGTGCTCCACTGATTCGCTCCACATGCATAGCCAATGCCACACCTTTGGTTTCGCTTGTCCATACCACGATCAGTATAAGAGGTGGGATGTTGAGAGAATGTTTCCCCGTCTGGGCGGGGCGACATCAACGGAAAGGTAACGCGAGTGTTGGAGCGGGGACGTTGACAGATCTTCTCAGATGGTGTCCATGGTTGCTCAGCAATCTGTCGGATCGCGGACATCTCCGTAGCTGTCGGCTTCAGGTCGGAGGTCAGGGAAGCTGGTCCGATCATACCCCACAGGAGCCCACCTGTCGACCCCGAAACCGTAATAATATGTTGTGATCTTTTAAAAATGAGAAAGGTGAGCCAAGAAGGGTAATCCCACCACTGGGTGGGAGTTCCCAGAGCTCATGGTAATAATTGTGGTGATAACAGATTTACAATAAACAATGTTTTGTATTTTTTATTTGTTTTTGTTTCTGTGATTTGCAGGAAAGTTTTCTCACAAGTTGTTTCCTCTTCATCATAACTCTCGGGTCTTCATGGAGTATCATGGACTCAATTTGGAGAACCCACCCAAAGATGTTTGCCATTCCTCCCAAGAAGGAGGTAACCTTGTTTGAAAAGCTGTCCAGAATATGTTCACCGATCCCCGAAAAGGTGAGGAAAACGTTTGGGAGATTGAATGAGATGGATTTTGTTTTTGAATTTTTTTAATTGAATCAAATGAGACTTTAAGTGGATTTAGTTTTTTCACAGCGATCTTAAGCTCATCGAGGAGCTTGTACATTTAATCATGGGCAGGACAAAGACATGGGACATCGATATACTTTTCCATAAAATCGATATACATCAAGGACATTGATAGATGTTGGACAAACATGAGTGGTGTCTGGGATTTGAACCTGGGTTCACTGCATCGTGATCAGCCATTGGCTCAGATGGAAACACGAACAGGTCAACCCTGGATCCATGTAAGCTAAACATTCTGGATGAAAGTGAGTACTGCAGACCCTCCCCATTCATGGGGGTTATGTTCTTGAAAAATCCCACGTTGACCAAAACCACAATGAACAAAGTCAAGACCTCATGGGAAAAATAGGGTGAGGGGACCAACTCGAAAATTTATCGACTTTTTTGCTTCAACTCCAATGGTAAAACATGAAATTGTACTTACTGATGATGATGATGATGATTATCATGATCATGATGGGCGTTGGAGGTTATTGAGATGACGTCGCCATCCCTGGCTGAGGGTCGTCAGGGTCATCAAACTTTGTGAAGAAAGAAGGTGATCTTTATCTGCTTTGCCTTGTGTTGCATGTTCCTGTAGACCACTGTATAAGGTCCCATGACAGCGGCCATCTCGCACTTGAATATAAAACATCTCTCCATGAAGACTAACAAAACCTCTCAAGATATGGACCTCATTCTATTTATCCCAAGTGTTCTCTTTCACACTTCTCAACTTTATCTTATTTCCCCCTCATTTCAAAACAAACAAATATTTTCACTTGAAAAAAAATCAGAAACTTATTTTGCCTCTTATTTCCTTCCTTGGTTCATTCTTTATTTCTTCCTTTCTCATTACTTCCCAATTGAACCAACCTTCCTCATAATTTAATTAATTTGTTTCTTACCTTTAAAGCTTTTACTGATATTTTATAATTTATCACTTGCCTTGGATCACGAAAACCCAACATCATCTTCATCTTCAGAACACCCCACATGTTCTTCTTCTTCGTAACAATTTACTCTCACAAATACCCCACAATTGAAAGACTCGCAAAAATATCAACATCACGTGATATCAAACTAAATCACGAGATTACAGTCCGTGTGGCACGATATCGAAAGGGCAACTGAGTTTGCGATTGAGCGCAGTGTGGGGCTGTGAGGTGAGATTGAGTTTTGGGGTTGTGTATTCTTCCGCGTCAGACCATGATAGAGCGAGGGACCCATTCCACGATCGGCACATTTTATCACGATAATTCAACGGAAATAACGGGAAAACGTGATGAGGAAACCTGTGTTTGGGGTGGGCCTGCTGTACTGTAACTTATCAGAGGAGCCCCTTACCACTGTTCCTCATCAGTCATCATGTACAATTACAGTGTTTAATAGGAAACTACATCAAAAATGGATTGATTATTATCGCACTGAGCTGAAGAAACAACAAAGGGTTGGAAAGAGGTTTTTCTGTGTTTGTTTAACCCTTCGAACCCAAGCGGCTGTTTTACCAGCCGTGATTCAAAACTCCATCAACCCCAGTGGCCAGCTCCCCAGACATTATTAAATCCTCCATATACCCAAGTGGCCAGTTTTCCAGAAGTTATTCAATCCTCCATTGACCCAATTGGCCTGTTTACCACCCACTATTCAATCCTACATATCCCCAAGTGGCCAGTTTACCACCCACTATTCATTCCTCCATATACCCAAGTGGCCTGTTCACCACCCACTATTCAATCCTACATATCCCCGAGTGGCCAGTTTACCACCCACTATTCAATCCTCCATATACCCAAGTGGCCAGTTTACCACCCACTATTCATTCCTCCATATACCCAAGTGGCCAGTTTACCACCCACTATTCAATCCTCCATATACCCAAGTTGTCAGTTCACCACCCACTATTCAATCCTCCATATACCCAAGTGGCCAGTTTACCACCCACTATTCAATCCTCCATATACCCAAGTTGTCATTTTACCACCCACTATTCAATCCTCCATATACCCAAGTTGTCAGTTTACCACCCACTATTCAATCCTCCATATACCCAAGTGACCAGTTTACCACCCACTATTCAATCCTCCATATACACAAGTTATCAGTTCACCACCCACTATTCAATCCTCCATATACTCAAGTGACCAGTTTACCACCCACTATTCAATCCTCCATATACCCAAGTTATCAGTTCACCACCCACTATTCAATCCTCCATATACCCAAGTTGTCAGTTCACCACTCACTATTCAATCCTCCATATACCCAAGTTGTCAGTTCACCACTCACTATTCAATCCTCCATATACCCAAGTTGTCAGTTCACCACTCACTATTCAATCCTCCATATACCCAAGTTGTCATTTTACCACCCACTATTCAATCCTCCATATACCCAAGTTGTCAGTTCACCACCCACTATTCAATCCTCCATATACCCAAGTGACCAGTTTACCACCCACTATTCAATCCTCCATAGTCGTGTTTAAATTAAAATGAGAAAATCGATTTACATTGAATGAAAAAACAAATACATAAATATAACATTTCAAAATCAACCACAAGCATTGAAACAACAATAAATGCTTGAAAAAATCGGTTTCAACATTAAAAATAGGTTTATTAGATCTACAAATATCAGAAATAACAGACAATATTAATAATATTTAAGAGACAATAAAAAGTTGAAAACATTCGATAATTAAATAAAAGATATGAAATTTATGACTGTGCCGTGCAGATTGGAGGCCATGATTGCTTCTGGCAAAACAATAATATTGCTCCTTATTCTATTGTGATTTTAACAGTTGCAGTCGAGTCGGAATACTCGATAAATGTACGGATTTGGATGAAAACTTGGTGGATAGGGTGGGTGTGTGACGACAAATTGATTCTATTTGGGTGAAGATCCGGATCTGGATACGACAAGTTTTTGAAATTGATTTGTCATTATGGAGAGAATCATGGGGCCAAAAATAATGTCAAGGACATTTCTCAAAAAGTTGTGGATGAATTGGGTCGGTGACAAGAACAAGGCAATTGGATTTTGGTTCAGGTCCAGATTCAGATCTGGCCTATCAGTGGGATTCAGTTCCTAAACTGTTCAGCCTGGTGTAGGTGTGTGCTATACCAAGTGCCATACACTGCCCAAAACAAAATTATTCATGAGAAAGTATTTTCTTTAAAAAAATTTTAAGTACATTTTTCTTTTTGTTCCTTAGCCACTCCGGTGTAGCTTTGGCTGTGTGCTTCGGGTCGTTGTCGTGCTCAAAGGTGAACTTCCATCCCAATTTCATCTTTCTTGAAGAGGGCAGCAGGTTTTCCTCTCATATTTTTTCTGTATTTTGCTCCATCCATTTTCCCTTCTTCCCTGACAAGTGCCCCAGTCCCTGCTGAGAAACATCCCCAAAGAATGATGCTGCCACCAACATGTTTCACAGTAGGGATGGTCTTCTTTCGTTGATGTGTTGGGTTTGGGCCAAACGTCACATTTTCCATTTTGGCCAAAAAGTTCCATCTTGGTTCTGTCAGACCACAAAACGTTTTGCCACATATCTTCAGAATCTCCAGAGTGTTTTTTTGCATACCTCAAACGGGACTCGAGATGGGCTTTTTTGAGTAATGGTTTCCTTCTTGCCACATCACCGTGCAGGCAAAACTTGTGGAGTGCTTGGGATATTGTTGTCACATGCACATAGTGAACAGTCTTTGCCATACAGGCCTGGACCTCTTTCAAAGTTGCCATTTTCCTCGTGGTGGCCTCTCTGATCAGTCTCCTCCTGACTTGGTCACCCAGTTTGGAGGGACGGCCTGATCTAGGTAGGGTCGTGGTGGTACCATATGCCTTCAACTTCTTAATGATTGTCTTGACTGTGCTCCGGAGGTCTTTTTAAAGCTCCTTGGTGCTCATGGTTGAGTCTTTGGTGTGAAATTCATTACCCAGAAGAGTAAACCTCCAGGAACAGCTCATTTTGTTCTGAAATAATGAGAATCATGGCAGTTTAACACATGTGGAGGCCAATTAGCTCGGTGTGTGATTTTGAAGGTGATTGGTTACACCTGAGGTAACTTACAATTGCTATTATAAGGGGGTGGACACTTCTCCAACCAAGATATTCTCGTTTTGTATTTTTTATTAATTTTCTGAAATTTGTAGAATTTGTTTTGCACTTGGAAGTTGTGGTTACGATGTGTTAATGAAGGTGGAAAAAGTCTCATATTTAATGTAATTCAATTCCAGGCTTTTAGGTAAGAAAAGGTGAAAAATTTTAAAGGGGGTGTGGACTTTCTATCAGCACTGTATATTGACTCAGCTCTAATTCTTGTTTTTTATGCTTTGTCCACACAGGAGAAAAGCTTCTACGAATGGTTTCACACGGAAGCGCCAGCTGGTTATCAAGCAAACTCCATCGAATGGATTTTGATCAGTTACCTCATTGCTTCCATAATGGTGGTGCTGGTGATGTTGGTCATGTGGCTACTGGTTATCCCTTTCCTGCTCTGGTTTTGGGAAAGGTGTCAAAGGAGACGTCTGGTAAGACATCATGATGAATGGCGATGATAAGTGTATTTCACGAAACATTCCCGATGCAGTGAGATATGTGCGATAGAAAGCAGGATTTAGTATAATGTAAGGAGTGAAAGATGTATACTGTGCAGCACGAGGAGTAAAGGTAACAATAACTAACCTGTGTGAAAATTGCATAATGATAATAATAAAACAGCTGTGACAAGAAAGTCGAGCTGTAAAACAGGGAAGCTGATTTTCAGGATGTGAATAAATTGTTAAATGTTTATTCATAGTTGGTGAAAATTAAAAAACACAAAGGTCAGATGAAAGTGAGGGTTTAAAAAAATATTATTTTATTTTTTTGGATGCATGATCAAGGCTCATGGAAGAGCTGGAGCAAATGGACGGGAAAAAATGGAAAGGGGAAACACCAACAGCGGAGTGGAGGAGTGATATTAAGTAGAGGGGAGAAGAACATGTGGTGGTGAAGAAGCTGCACACAAGTTGAGTGAAACACAGGAAGAGAAAGAACTGGAAGGTTGGGATAAAACAGAAAAGGAAAAATAAAACAACCAACAAATGCACAGAGGTAAAGGAGATGGAGATAAATTGCATTAACCTGGAAAGAGGGAAGACTTGGGAATGGGGTCATTTGGGGGGGAAAGAGATTGTGAGTTTAGATGGAGGTTGATCTGAGATGGTGGTGAACAGCTGTCTTAAAGCCATGGAGGGAAGAATGAGATTGAAGAAGATGTATGTGAAGACCCTTCAATCCCGGCCAAGAATTGAGGTGAGTCAACAGAGGATTCTCGAATATGCGGTTTATTTGGGACACAACACATGCGGAATGTGGTGTAGGACTTGAACCGATAACGGTCAAGCTTCAGAATTACACTGAAAAGTCATACTCCAAAATTCATATAAATAAAACCTATTCCTCGGAGGAGTTACAAGCAAAGCAAGAAACAACTGGCCAAGTGGGCTTTTTTCCCCCTCCCTACACAATAGGGGAAGTTTGGCAAGCCAACATCTTTCTCACGGTTTGGGCTTCGAGAGAGTGCTGGCACATATTCAAAAACAGCAGCAAACCCTTTGTAGTTTCTCTGCACTGGAATTCATAAACAGCCGACCAGACTGCTCGGACAAAGACACCGGCTGGCTTGCTTGTAATACATTTCAAATCAAAGGCAAAAGGCTTGGGAACACAATTTGAAGCAGCCAGGACAATGGTTTGAATGCAGACACCTGATTAATGCAATTACCAAATGTTGAAATGAGTCAAATGTTTAAATATGGTTCTAATGGGGTCACCACCTGATATCCACACCTGACAATGTGGATGTTGGTTCCACAGGCAGGAAAAAAAGAGGAGCAAATGATTGGAGTTGAGCAGTGATCTTGGATTCAGGTCGTTTCACCAGAAGGGGGTTGATGGTGGACCGTGTGAGCCTTGCAGAAACCTGGAGTGGGGGAGAGGGGGTACAAAGCACTGAAAGAGCAGAGGGTACAAGACAAGAAAGAAGGCAGTAGAAGACAGAGACACAACCGACCTGTCTGTGATGGGAAAGTGATCAGCCCATATGAGTCAGCTTTATCATGGGAGATTCCATTAATCTTAAAGGCCTTGGCTTCATGGCATCAAGCTGAGCAAGGTGTGAGGCAGTGGTGCCAGCTCAGAGGGGATGAGCAGTTTTCCGTTTCTCAGCAGATGAAAGCCTTGAAGTTGGATTGGAGTTAACGTGTGATAAGAAAGGACTTTGTACGATGGAGAATACCCAGTCGGCAACTGGCTTTGGAGGCCATCTTTGTTAGCTGTGGTGAGCGGAGTCGGCTGTTGTGCCATCTGAACAGAAGGAAGGGATGGAAGGGGAGCATACTCCAGAGAAACATTTAACGATTTGCTCCACCAGCTTTTGGAGGAGGGAGATTAGTTTGAAAGTTCAATCTTGACATTGGACAGATGGTGATTTTTGCCTCTCCTGGGAGTAGACACATACTTCTTGCAGGCTTTGTGGAATGAGTTGTGATTGCCTTTGTCAGGTTTTCTTTCCAGGAAGAGAAGGGAAGTTATTTCAGAGCAAGTGCCTCAACACAGGATTCAGTGTGCATAAACATTGCCCATCACATGATTCTATTGTTGAGAAACTTTGCATTATCCAGGTGTAGCAATGGTTGATGATCTTAAAGCAAATTAAATGGAAGACGAAGAAGGAACCGAAAGAAGGAAAGAGCAAAAATGGAGTCATCAGGAGTATACTGGATAGGATTTGGGTTTCAGCTACTACTCTACCACCCTCAAACCCATCCATGCACAGCCAAGAGAGCTTTACAGAAAAATTTCTGCAAGAATTCACTCTCCTTCGAAAGATGGATAATGAAGGAGAGGAATATGGATGAAAGATAAGAAAATGCAAGAATAAGAATGACTAAAAAGAAAGATAAAAATAGAGAAATAAAATAAAAATTTGAAAGAAATATGAAAGGAACAAAGAACAAAGATGTCTGGAAGAACCCATACAGATAGATTTCAGTATTTACTCCCCAGCTCAAATGCAGCAACATGAACAAGCAACCACAGGTCAGTCAGCAGGGGAACACAGCTCACACAGTATCAGGAGGAGAGGAGATTAGGACCATACATTGTGCAGAGCATTGATGCTGCTTAAGCAGTCTCCTTGGCTATTGGGCACAATCCTAGATGGGTCACCACTCCAACACAGCATACCAGCATGCTGGCACTCATTTTGCCAACTCGGAAGGATGACAGGCCGAGTTAACCCTACCTGGTATTAATTCAACAGCTGAGCAGGATTTGAACTCACTCGTTCATTCACTAGTTTATTCACTCAACTCAGACATTCATTAGTTGATTAACACAACTAGTCAGACATCTACTAATACAGCACTGAACTTATCAACATATTAAAATAAACCAATGTCACCCGCAGGGTGACCGGTATCTTGCCAAAAGGTTTATTTGGGACATATTTGTGACTTCTTTAAGTTCACACTGAGATGAACAGAGCTGCTATCCACCAGGAGCGACTCCTTGAGGAATATCTGCCTAAGAGAGATTCCGATGAGAATCGTTCTACAGAGTAACCATGAAAAATATGCGTTTGCCTCATAACATCACCAAATGACGTCATAATGTCTCAAGCTTGACATGTCAAGAAAGCACTCATCGAGGTGTTCAATTTGAGGTACTACACGATATTGTTCCCAAAACTTGAAAATTTGACCTTGGGGTCAAATATGTTTGACCTGAGGTGCTAACCATGAAGGTCAAGGCCAATCGCCACCAAAAATTAATCAGCTGAGCGACAGATCATGAACTGTATTCCCATGAAGTTTGAAGACGATCCGATCAAAATTACTACAAAAATAAGGGTTTTGTCGACTCCCCTGATTTGCGACAAAGTGACCTTGACCTTTGACCTTGTCCTTCAAAATTTTATGCGCTGAAAGGGACCTCTATAGGCCTCTGATATGCGAAGTTACAAAAATTTCCAATGATAACTGTGCTCTGCAGAATTTTTTATACGTGATTACAGACAAACAAACAAACAAACAAACAAACAAAAAAAAACAAAAAAAAACATACAAGCTGACGAACATATCTTGCAAAAACTTCGTTTTGGCAAGATAACAACCAGTCAGACACTCACAAATTTATTGCAATGAGTCAAACATTTTCTAACACAGCACTGAACTTATCAAAAGATTAAAACAACTTGTCAAATATTCACTGACAAAGCACTGAACTTGTCAATAGATTAAAACAACGAGTCAGAAATGAACTCATGCAGCACTGAACTTATCAACAGATTAAAAGAACAAGTCAGCCATTGGCTGGTTTATTAAAACAACTCATCAGACATTTACCCACACAGCACTGAACTTGTCAATTTAGTTAAAACAACTTATCAGATGTTTACAAACACAGCACTGAACTTGTCAATTTAGTTAAAACAACTTATCAGATGTTTACGAACACAGTACTGAACTTATGAATAGGCTAAAACAACTCGTCAGACATTTACAAACACAGCACCGAACTTGTCAATTGATTAAAACAACTTGTCAGATGTTTACAAACACAGCACTGAACTTATCAAAAGATTAAAACAACTTGTCAGACATTCACTAATAAAGCACTGAACTTGTCAATAGATTAAAACAACGAGTCAGACATGAACTAATACAGCACTGAACTTATCAACAGATTAAAACAACTAGTCAGACATTGGCTAGTTTATTAAAACAGCAAGTAATACATTTACAAACACAGCAATGAACTTGTCAATTCAGTTAAAACAATGTGTCAGATGTTTACAAACACAGCACTGAACTTATCAAAAGATTAAACCAACTTGTCAGACATTCACGAATAAAGCACTGAACGTGTCAATCGATTAAAACGAGTCAGACATTAACGAATACAGCACTGAACTTATCAACAGATAAAAAAACAACTCATCAGACATTGGCTAGTTTATTAAAACAACAAGTAATACATTTACAAACACAGCACTGAACTTGTCAATTTAGTTAAAACAACGTGTCAGATGTTTACAAACACAGCACTGAACTTATGAATAGATTAAAACAACTCGTCAGACATTTACAAACACAGCACTGAACTTTCAATAGATTAAAACAACGAGTCAGACATTGGCTAGTTTATTCAAACAACAAGTCAAACATTTACAATCACAGCACTGAAGTTGTCAATTTAGTTTAAACAACTCATCAGACATTTACTAACACAGGACTGAACTTGTGAATAGATTAAAACAACTTGTCAGACATTGGTTAGTTTATTAAAACAAGTCAGATATTTACAAACACAGCACTGAACTTGTCAATTTAGTTAAAACAACTTGTCAGATGTTTACTAGCACAGCACTGAACTTGTCAATTTAATTAAAACAACTTGTCAGATGTTTACAAACACATCACTGAACTTATGAATAGATTAAAACAACAAGTCAGACATTCACAAGACAACACTGAACTTATTAACAGATTAAAACAAGTAGTCAGACAATTGCAAGTTTACGAAAACAAAAAGTCAGACATTTACAAACACAGCACTGAACTTGTCAATTGATTAAACCAAATCATCAGACATTTAGCCACAAAGCACTGAACTTGTCAATTTCATCAAAACAACTTGTCAGATGTTTACGAACACAGCACGAAACTTATCAAAAGATTAAACCAACTTGTCAGACATTAACTAATACAGCACTGAACTTATCAACAGACTAAAATAACGAGTCAGCCATTGGCTAGTTAATTAAAACAACAAGTCATACATTTACAAACACAGCAATGAACTTGTCAATTTCGTTAAAACAACATGTCAGATGTTTACAAACACAGCACTGAACTTGGTAATTTAGTTCAAACAACTTGTCAGATGTTTACAAACACAGCACTGAACTTATGAATAGATTAAAACAACTCGTCAGACATTTACTAACACAGCACTGAACTTGTCAATTTAGTTAAAACAACATGTCAGATGTTTACAAACACAGCACTGAACTTATGAATAGATTACAACAACTTGTCAGACATTTAGTAACACAGCACTGAACTTATCAATAGATTAAAACAATTAGTCAGACATTTACGAACACAGCACTGAACTTGTCAATACATTAAAACAACTAGTCAGACATTGGCGAGTTTATTAAAACAAGTCAGACATTTACGAACACAGCACTGAACTTGTCAATTTAGTTAAAACAACTTGTCAGATGTTTACAAATACAGCACTGAACTTATGAATAGGTTAAAACAACTTGTCAGATGTTTACAAACACAGCACTGAACCTATGAATTGATTAAAACAACAAGTCAGACATTTACAAACACAGCACTGAACTTGTCAATTTAGTTAAAACAACGTGTCAGATGTTTACAAACACAGTACTGAACTTATGAATAGATTAAAACAACTCATCAGGCATTTACTAACACAGCATTGAACTTGTCAATTTAGTTTAAACAACTTGTCAGATGTTTACAAACACAGCACTGAACTTATGAATTGGTTAAAACAACTCGTCAGACATTTATAAATACAACACTGAACTTGTCAATAGATTAAAACAACTCGTCAAACATTGGCTAGTTTATTAAAACAACAAGTCAGACATTTACAAACACAGCACTGAACTTGTTAATTTAGTTAAAACAACTGGTCAGATGTTTTGCAAACACAGCACTGAACTTGTCAATTTAGTCAAAACAACTTGTCAGATGTTTACAAACACAGCACTGAACTTGTCAATTGATTAAAACAACTTGTCAGATGTTTGCAAACACAGCACTGAACTTATCAAAAGATTAAACCAACTTGTCAGACATTCACTAATAAAGCACTGAACTTGTCAAAAGATTAAAACAACCAGTCAGACATGAACTAATACAGCACTGAACTTATCAACAGATTAAAACAACCAGTCAGACATTGGCTAGTTTATTAAAACAGCAAGTAATACATTTACAAACACAGCAATGAACTTGTCAATTCAGTTAAAACAATGTGTCAGATGTTTACAAACACAGCACTGAAATTATGAATAGATTAAAACAACTCGTCAGACATTCACTAACACAGCACTGAACTTGTCAATAGATTAAAACAACTCGTCAGACATTGGCTAGTTTATTAAAACAAGTCAGACATTTACAAACACAGCACTGAACTTGTCAATTTAGTTTAAACAACTTGTCAGATGTTTACAAACACAGCACTGAACTTATGAATAGGCTAAAACAACTCGTCAGACATTTACAAACTCAGCACCGAACTTGTCAATTGATTAAAACAACTTGTCAGATGTTTACAAACACAGCACTGAACTTATCAAAAGATTAAACCAACTTGTCAGACATTCACGAATAAAGCACTGAACGTGTCAATAGATTAAAACGAGTCAGACATTAACGAATACAGCACTGAACTTATCAACAGATAAAAAAACAACTCATCAGACATTGGCTAGTTTATTAAAACAACAAGTAATACATTTACAAACACAGCACTGAACTTGTCAATTTAGTTAAAACGTGTCAGATGTTTACAAACACAGCACTGAACTTATGCATAGATTAAAACAACTCGTCAGACATTTACAAACACAGCTCTGAACTTTCAATAAATTAAAACAACTAGTCAGACATTGCCTAGTTTATTCAAACAACAAGTCAAACATTTACAATCACAGCACTGAACTTGTCAATTTAGTTTAAACAACTCGTCAGACATTGACGAACACAGGACTGAGCTTGTGAATAGATTAAAACAACTTGTCAGACATTGGTTAGTTTATTAAAACAAGTCAGATATTTACAAACACAGCACTGAACTTGTCAATTTTGTTAAAACAACTTGTCAGATGTTTACAAGCACAGCACTGAACTTGTCAATTTAATTAAAACAACTTGTCAGATGTTTACAAACACATCACTGAACTTATGAATAGATTAAAACAACAAGTCAGACATTCACAAGACAACACTGAACTTATTAACAGATTAAAACAACTAGTCAGACAATTGCTAGTCTATGAAAACAACAAGTCAGACATTTACAAACACCGCACTGAACTTGTCAATTGATTAAACCAACTCATCAGACATTTAGCCACAAAGCACTGAACTTGTCAATTTCATCAAAACAACTTGTCAAATGTTTACGAACACAGCAGTAAACTCATCAAAAGATTAAACCAACTTGTCAGACATTAACTAATACAGCACTGAACTTATCAACAGACTAAAATAACGAGTCAGCCATTGGCTAGTTTATTAAAACAACAAGTCATACATTTAAAAACACAGCAATGAACTTGTCAATTTCGTTAAAACAACATGTCAGATGTTTACAAACACAGCACTGAACTTATGAATAGATTAAAACAATTTGTCAGACATTTCCGAACACAGCACTGAACTTGTCAACAGATTAAAACAACTCGTCAGACATTGGCGAGTTTATTAAAACAACAAGTCAGACATTTACAAAAACAGCACTGAACTTGTCAATTTCGTTAAAACAACTTGTCAGATGTTTACAAACACAGCACTGAACTTGGTAATTTCGTTCAAACAACTTGTCAGATGTTTACAAACACAGCACTGAACTTATGAATAGATTAAAACAACTCGTCAGACATTTACTAACACAGCACTGAACTTATCAATAGATTAAAACCACGAGTCAGACATTGGCGAGTTTATTAAAACAAGTCAGACATTTACGAACACAGCACTGAACTTGTCAATTTAGTTAAAACAACTTGTCAGATGTTTACAAATACAGCACTGAACTTATGAATAGGTTAAAACAACTTGTCAGATGTTTACAAACATAGCACTGAACCTATGAATTGATTAAAACAACAAGTCAGACATTTACAAACACAGCACTGAACTTGTCAATTTAGTTAAAATAACGTGTCAGATGTTTACAAACACAGTACTGAACTTATGAATAGATTAAAACAACTCGTCAGACATTTACTAACACAGCATTGAACTTGTCAATTTAGTTAAAACAACTTGTCAGATGTTTACAAACACAGCACCGAACTTGTCAATTGATTAAAACAACTTGTCAGATGTTTACAAACACAGCACTGAACTTAGCAAAAGATTAAAACAACTTGTCAGACATTCACTAATAAAGCACTGAACTTGTCAATAGATTAAAACAACGAGTCAGACATGAACTAATACAGCACTGAACTTATCAACAGATTAAAACAACTAGTCAGACATTGGCTAGTTTATTAAAACAGCAAGTAATACATTTACAAACACAGCAATGAACTTGTCAATTCAGTTAAAACAATGTGTCAGATGTTTACAAACACAGCACTGAACTTATCAAAAGATTAAACCAACTTGTCAGACATTCACGAATAAAGCACTGAACGTGTCAATCGATTAAAACGAGTCAGACATTAACGAATACAGCACTGAACTTATCAACAGATAAAAAGACAACTCATCAGACATTGGCTAGTTTATTAGAACAACAAGTAATACATTTACAAACACAGCACTGAACTTGTCAATTTAGTTAAAACAACGTGTCAGATGTTTACAAACACAGCACTGAACTTATGAATAGATTAAAACAACTCGTCAGACATTTACAAACACAGCACTGAACTTTCAATAGATTAAAACAACTAGTCAGACATTGGCTAGTTTATTCAAACAACAAGTCAAACATTTACAATCACAGCACTGAACTTGTCAATTTAGTTTAAACAACTCATCAGGCATTTACTAACACAGGACTGAACTTGTGAATAGATTAAAACAACTTGTCAGACATTGGTTAGTTTATTAAAACAAGTCAGATATTTACAAACACAGCACTGAACTTGTCAATTTAGTTAAAACAACTTGTCAGATGTTTACTAGCACAGCACTGAACTTGTCAATTTAATTAAAACAACTTGTCAGATGTTTACAAACACATCACTGAACTTATGAATAGATTAAAACAACAAGTCAGACATTCACAAGACAACACTGAACTTATTAACAGATTAAAACAAGTAGTCAGACAATTGCTCGTTTATGAAAACAACAAGTCAGACATTTACAAACACAGCACTGAACTTGTCAATTGATTAAACCAAATCATCAGACATTTAGCCACAAAGCACTGAACTTGTCAATTTCATCAAAACAACTTGTCAGATGTTTACGAACACAGCACGTAACTTATCAAAAGATGAAACCAACTTGTCAGACATTAACTAATACAGCACTGAACTTATCAACAGACTAAAATAACGAGTCAGCCATTGGCTAGTTAATTAAAACAACAAGTCATACATTTACAAACACAGCAATGAACTTGTCAATTTCGTTAAAACAACATGTCAGATGTTTACAAACACAGCACTGAACTTGGTAATTTAGTTCAAACAACTTGTCAGATGTTTACAAACACAGCACTGAACTTATGAATAGATTAAAACAACTCGTCAGACATTTACTAACACAGCACTGAACTTGTCAATTTAGTTAAAACAACATGTCAGATGTTTACAAACACAGCACTGAACTTATGAATAGATTACAACAACTTGTCAGACATTTAGTAACACAGCACTGAACTTATCAATAGATTAAAACAATTAGTCAGACATTTACGAACACAGCACTGAACTTGTCAATATATTAAAACAACGAGTCAGACATTGGCGAGTTTATTAAAACAAGTCAGACATTTACGAACACAGCACTGAACTTGTCAATTTAGTTAAAACAACTTGTCAGATGTTTACAAATACAGCACTGAACTTATGAATAGGTTAAAACAACAAGTCAGACATTTACAAACACAGCACTGAACTTGTCAATTTAGTTAAAACAACGTGTCAGATGTTTACAAACACAGTACTGAACTTATGAATAGATTAAAACAACTCATCAGACATTTACTAACACAGCATTGAACTTGTCAATTTAGTTTAAACAACTTGTCAGATGTTTACAAACACAGCACTGAACTTATGAATTGGTTAAAACAACTCGTCAGACATTTATAAATACAACACTGAACTTGTCAATAGATTAAAACAACTCGTCAAACATTGGCTAGTTTATTTAAACAACAAGTCAGACATTTACAAACACAGCACTGAACTTGTTAATTTAGTTAAAACAACTGGTCAGATGTTTTGCAAACACAGCACTGAACTTGTCAATTGATTAAAACAACTTGTCAGATGTTTGCAAACACAGCACTGAACTTATCAAAAGATTAAACCAACTTGTCAGACATTCACTCATAAAGCACTGAACTTGTCAAAAGATTAAAACAACCAGTCAGACATGAACTAATACAGCACTGAACTTATCAACAGATTAAAACAACCAGTCAGACATTGGCTAGTTTATTAAAACAGCAAGTAATACATTTACAAACACAGCAATGAACTTGTCAATTCAGTTAAAACAATGTGTCAGATGTTTACAAACACAGCACTGAAATTATGAATAGATTAAAACAACTCGTCAGACATTTACTAACACAGCACTGAACTTGTCAATAGATTAAAACAACTCGTCAGACATTGGCTAGTTTATTAAAACAAGTCAGACATTTACAAACACAGCACTGAACTTGTCAATTTAGTTTAAACAACTTGTCAGATGTTTACAAACACAGCACTGAACTTATGAATAGGCTAAAACAACTCGTCAGACATTTACAAACTCAGCACCGAACTTGTCAATTGATTAAAACAACTTGTCAGATGTTTACAAACACAGCACTGAACTTATCAAAAGATTAAACCAACTTGTCAGACATTCACGAATAAAGCACTGAACGTGTCAATAGATTAAAACGAGTCAGACATTAACGAATACAGCACTGAACTTATCAACAGATAAAAAACAACTCATCAGACATTGGCTAGTTTATTAAAACAACAAGTAATACATTTACAAACACAGCACTGAACTTGTCAATTTAGTTAAAACAACGTGTCAGATGTTTACAAACACAGCACTGAACTTATGAATAGATTAAAACAACTCATCAGACATTTACAAACACAGCTCTGAACTTTCAATAAATTAAAACAACTAGTCAGACATTGCCTAGTTTATTCAAACAACAAGTCAAACATTTACAATCACAGCACTGAACTTGTCAATTTTGTTTAAACAACTCGTCAGACATTGACTAACACAGGACTGAACTTGTGAATAGATTAAAACAACTTGTCAGACATTGGTTAGTTTATTAAAACAAGTCAGATATTTACAAACACAGCACTGAACTTGTCAATTTAGTTAAAACAACTTGTCAGATGTTTACAAGCACAGCACTGAAATTGTCAATTTAATTAAAACAACTTGTCAGATGTTTACAAACACATCACTGAACTTATGAATAGAGTAAAACAACAAGTCAGACATTCACAAGACAACACTGAACTTATTAACAGATTAAAACAACTAGTCAGACAATTGCTAGTCTATGAAAACAACAAGTCAGACATTTACAAACACCGCACTGAACTTGTCAATTGATTAAACCAACTCATCAGACATTTAGCCACAAAGCACTGAACTTGTCAATTTCATCAAAACAACTTGTCAAATGTTTACGAACACAGCAGTAAACTCATCAAAAGATTAAACCAACTTGTCAGACATTAACTAATACAGCACTGAACTTATCAACAGACTAAAATAACGAGTCAGCCATTGGCTAGTTTATTAAAACAACAAGTCATACATTTAAAAACACAGCAATGAACTTGTCAATTTCGTTAAAACAACATGTCAGATGTTTACAAACACAGCACTGAACTTATGAATAGATTAAAACAATTTGTCAGACATTTCCGAACACAGCACTGAACTTGTCAACAGATTAAAACAACTCGTCAGACATTGGCGAGTTTATTAAAACAACAAGTCAGACATTTACAAAAACAGCACTGAACTTGTCAATTTCGTTAAAACAACTTGTCAGATGTTTACAAACACAGCACTGAACTTGGTAATTTCGTTCAAACAACTTGTCAGATGTTTACAAACACAGCACTGAACTTATGAATAGATTAAAACAACTCGTCAGACATTTACTAACACAGCACTGAACTTATCAATAGATTAAAACCACGAGTCAGACATTGGCGAGTTTATTAAAACAAGTCAGACATTTACGAACACAGCACTGAACTTGTCAATTTAGTTAAAACAACTTGTCAGATGTTTACAAATACAGCACTGAACTTATGAATAGGTTAAAACAACTTGTCAGATGTTTACAAACATAGCACTGAACCTATGAATTGATTAAAACAACAAGTCAGACATTTACAAACACAGCACTGAACTTGTCAATTTAGTTAAAATAACGTGTCAGATGTTTACAAACACAGTACTGAACTTATGAATAGATTAAAACAACTCGTCAGACATTTACTAACACAGCATTGAACTTGTCAATTTAGTTAAAACAACTTGTCAGATGTTTACAAACACAGCACCGAACTTGTCAATTGATTAAAACAACTTGTCAGATGTTTACAAACACAGCACTGAACTTAGCAAAAGATTAAAACAACTTGTCAGACATTCACTAATAAAGCACTGAACTTGTCAATAGATTAAAACAACGAGTCAGACATGAACTAATACAGCACTGAACTTATCAACAGATTAAAACAACTAGTCAGACATTGGCTAGTTTATTAAAACAGCAAGTAATACATTTACAAACACAGCAATGAACTTGTCAATTCAGTTAAAACAATGTGTCAGATGTTTACAAACACAGCACTGAACTTATCAAAAGATTAAACCAACTTGTCAGACATTCACGAATAAAGCACTGAACGTGTCAATCGATTAAAACGAGTCAGACATTAACGAATACAGCACTGAACTTATCAACAGATAAAAAAACAACTCATCAGACATTGGCTAGTTTATTAGAACAACAAGTAATACATTTACAAACACAGCACTGAACTTGTCAATTTAGTTAAAACAACGTGTCAGATGTTTACAAACACAGCACTGAACTTATGAATAGATTAAAACAACTCGTCAGACATTTACAAACACAGCACTGAACTTTCAATAGATTAAAACAACTAGTCAGACATTGGCTAGTTTATTCAAACAACAAGTCAAACATTTACAATCACAGCACTGAACTTGTCAATTTAGTTTAAACAACTCATCAGGCATTTACTAACACAGGACTGAACTTGTGAATAGATTAAAACAACTTGTCAGACATTGGTTAGTTTATTAAAACAAGTCAGATATTTACAAACACAGCACTGAACTTGTCAATTTAGTTAAAACAACTTGTCAGATGTTTACTAGCACAGCACTGAACTTGTCAATTTAATTAAAACAACTTGTCAGATGTTTACAAACACATCACTGAACTTATGAATAGATTAAAACAACAAGTCAGACATTCACAAGACAACACTGAACTTATTAACAGATTAAAACAAGTAGTCAGACAATTGCTCGTTTATGAAAACAACAAGTCAGACATTTACAAACACAGCACTGAACTTGTCAATTGATTAAACCAAATCATCAGACATTTAGCCACAAAGCACTGAACTTGTCAATTTCATCAAAACAACTTGTCAGATGTTTACGAACACAGCACGTAACTTATCAAAAGATGAAACCAACTTGTCAGACATTAACTAATACAGCACTGAACTTATCAACAGACTAAAATAACGAGTCAGCCATTGGCTAGTTAATTAAAACAACAAGTCATACATTTACAAACACAGCAATGAACTTGTCAATTTCGTTAAAACAACATGTCAGATGTTTACAAACACAGCACTGAACTTGGTAATTTAGTTCAAACAACTTGTCAGATGTTTACAAACACAGCACTGAACTTATGAATAGATTAAAACAACTCGTCAGACATTTACTAACACAGCACTGAACTTGTCAATTTAGTTAAAACAACATGTCAGATGTTTACAAACACAGCACTGAACTTATGAATAGATTACAACAACTTGTCAGACATTTAGTAACACAGCACTGAACTTATCAATAGATTAAAACAATTAGTCAGACATTTACGAACACAGCACTGAACTTGTCAATATATTAAAACAACGAGTCAGACATTGGCGAGTTTATTAAAACAAGTCAGACATTTACGAACACAGCACTGAACTTGTCAATTTAGTTAAAACAACTTGTCAGATGTTTACAAATACAGCACTGAACTTATGAATAGGTTAAAACAACAAGTCAGACATTTACAAACACAGCACTGAACTTGTCAATTTAGTTAAAACAACGTGTCAGATGTTTACAAACACAGTACTGAACTTATGAATAGATTAAAACAACTCATCAGACATTTACTAACACAGCATTGAACTTGTCAATTTAGTTTAAACAACTTGTCAGATGTTTACAAACACAGCACTGAACTTATGAATTGGTTAAAACAACTCGTCAGACATTTATAAATACAACACTGAACTTGTCAATAGATTAAAACAACTCGTCAAACATTGGCTAGTTTATTTAAACAACAAGTCAGACATTTACAAACACAGCACTGAACTTGTTAATTTAGTTAAAACAACTGGTCAGATGTTTTGCAAACACAGCACTGAACTTGTCAATTGATTAAAACAACTTGTCAGATGTTTGCAAACACAGCACTGAACTTATCAAAAGATTAAACCAACTTGTCAGACATTCACTCATAAAGCACTGAACTTGTCAAAAGATTAAAACAACCAGTCAGACATGAACTAATACAGCACTGAACTTATCAACAGATTAAAACAACCAGTCAGACATTGGCTAGTTTATTAAAACAGCAAGTAATACATTTACAAACACAGCAATGAACTTGTCAATTCAGTTAAAACAATGTGTCAGATGTTTACAAACACAGCACTGAAATTATGAATAGATTAAAACAACTCGTCAGACATTTACTAACACAGCACTGAACTTGTCAATAGATTAAAACAACTCGTCAGACATTGGCTAGTTTATTAAAACAAGTCAGACATTTACAAACACAGCACTGAACTTGTCAATTTAGTTTAAACAACTTGTCAGATGTTTACAAACACAGCACTGAACTTATGAATAGGCTAAAACAACTCGTCAGACATTTACAAACTCAGCACCGAACTTGTCAATTGATTAAAACAACTTGTCAGATGTTTACAAACACAGCACTGAACTTATCAAAAGATTAAACCAACTTGTCAGACATTCACGAATAAAGCACTGAACGTGTCAATAGATTAAAACGAGTCAGACATTAACGAATACAGCACTGAACTTATCAACAGATAAAAGACAACTCATCAGACATTGGCTAGTTTATTAAAACAACAAGTAATACATTTACAAACACAGCACTGAACTTGTCAATTTAGTTAAAACAACGTGTCAGATGTTTACAAACACAGCACTGAACTTATGAATAGATTAAAACAACTCATCAGACATTTACAAACACAGCTCTGAACTTTCAATAAATTAAAACAACTAGTCAGACATTGCCTAGTTTATTCAAACAACAAGTCAAACATTTACAATCACAGCACTGAACTTGTCAATTTTGTTTAAACAACTCGTCAGACATTGACTAACACAGGACTGAACTTGTGAATAGATTAAAACAACTTGTCAGACATTGGTTAGTTTATTAAAACAAGTCAGATATTTACAAACACAGCACTGAACTTGTCAATTTAGTTAAAACAACTTGTCAGATGTTTACAAGCACAGCACTGAAATTGTCAATTTAATTAAAACAACTTGTCAGATGTTTACAAACACATCACTGAACTTATGAATAGAGTAAAACAACAAGTCAGACATTCACAAGACAACACTGAACTTATTAACAGATTAAAACAACAAGTCAGACATTTACAAACACAGCACTGAACTTGTCAATTGATTAAACCAACTCATCAGACATTTAGCCACAAAGCACTGAACTTGTCAATTTCATCAAAACAACTTGTCAAATGTTTACGAACACAGCACTAAACTTATCAAAAGATTAAACCAACTTGTCAGACATTAACTAATACAGCACTGAACTTATCAACAGACTAAAATAACGAGTCAGCCATTGGCTAGTTTATTAAAACAACAAGTCATACATTTAAAAACACAGCAATGAACTTGTCAATTTCGTTAAAACAACGTGTCAGATGTTTACAAACACAGCACTGAACTTATGAATAGATTAAAACAATTTGTCAGACATTTCCGAACACAGCACTGAACTTGTCAACAGATTAAAACAACTTCGTCAGACATTGGCGAGTTTATTAAAACAACAAGTCAGACATTTACAAAAACAGCACTGAACTTGTCAATTTCGTTAAAACAACTTGTCAGATGTTTACAAACACAGCACTGAACTTGGTAATTTCGTTCAAACAACTTGTCAGATGTTTACAAACACAGCACTGAACTTATGAATAGATTAAAACAACTCGTCAGACATTTACTAACACAGCACTGAACTTATCAATAGATTAAAACAACGAGTCAGACATTGGCGAGTTTATTAAAACAAGTCAGACATTTACGAACACAGCACTGAACTTGTCAATTTAGTTAAAACAACTTGTCAGATGTTTACAAATACAGCACTGAACTTATGAATAGGTTAAAACAACTTGTCAGATGTTTACAAACATAGCAGTGAACCTATGAATTGATTAAAACAACAAGTCAGACATTTACAAACACAGCACTGAACTTGTCAATTTAGTTAAAATAACGTGTCAGATGTTTACAAACACAGTACTGAACTTATGAATAGATTAAAACAACTCGTCAGACATTTACTAACACAGCATTGAACTTGTCAATTTAGTTAAAACAACTTGTCAGATGTTTACAAACACAGCACTGAACTTATGAATTGGTCAAAACAACTCGTCAGACATTTATAAATACAACACTGAACTTGTCAATAGATTAAAACAACTCGTCAGACATTGGCTAATTTATTAAAACAACAAGTCAGACATTTACAAACACAGCACTGAACTTGTCAATTTAGTTAAAACAACTGGTCAGATGTTTTGCAAACACAGCACTGAACTTGTCAATTTAGTCAAAACAACTGGTCAAATGTTTACAAACACAGCACTGAACTTATCAAAAGATTAAACCAACTTGTCAGACATTCACTAATAAAGCACTGAACTTGTCAATAGATTAAAACAACGAGTCAGACATGAACTAATACAGCACTGAACTTATCAACAGATTAAAACAACCAGTCAGACATTGGCTAGTTTATTAAAACAGCAAGTAATACATTTACAAACACAGCAATGAACTTGTCAATTCAGTTAAAACAATGTGTCAGATGTTTACAAACACAGCACTGAAATTATGAATAGATTAAAGCAACTCGTCAGACATTTACTAACACAGCACTGAACTTGTCAATAGATTAAAACGAGTCAGACAATGGCTAGTTTATTTAAACACCAAGTCAGACATTGCCGAGTTTATTAAAACAACAAGTCAGACATTTACAAACACAGCACTGAACTTGTCAATTTAGTTTAAACAACTTGTCAGATGTTTACAAACACAGCACTGAACTTATGAATAGGCTAAAACAACTCGTCAGACATTTACAAACACAGCACCGAACTTGTCAATTGATTAAAACAACTTGTCAGATGTTTACAAACACAGCACTGAACTTATCAAAAGATTAAACCAACTTGTCAGACACTCACGACTAAAGCACTGAACGTGTCAATAGATTAAAACGAGTCAGACATTAACGAATACAGCACTGAACTTATCAACAGATAAAAAAACAACTCGTCATACATTTACAAACACAGCTCTGAACTTTCATTAGATTAAAACAACTAGTCAGACATTGGCTAGTTTATTCAAACAAGTCAAACATTTACAATCACAGCACTGAACTTGTCAATTTAGTTAAAACAACTCATCAGACATTTACTAACACAGGACTGAATTTGTGAATAGATTAAAACAACTTGTCAAACATTGGTTAGTTTATTAAAACAAGTCAGATATTTACAAACACAGCACTGAACTTGTCAATTTAGTCAAAACAACTTGTCAGATGTTTACAAGCACAGCACTGAACTTGTCAATTGAATTAAAACCACTTGTCAGATGTTTACAAACACATCACTGAACTTATGAATAGATTAAAACAACTAGTCAGACAATTGCTAGTTTATGAAAACAACAAGTCAGACATTTACAAACACAGCACTGAACTTGTCAATTGATTAAACCAACTCATCAGACGTTTAGCCACAAAGCACTGAACTTGTCAATTTCATCAAAACAACTTGTCAAATGTTTACGAACACAGCACTAAACTTATCAAAAGATTAAACCAACTTGTCAGACATTAACTAATACAGCACTGAACTTATCAACAGACTAAAATAACGAGTCAGCCATTGGCTAGTTTATTAAAACAACAAGTCATACATTTACAAACACAGCAATGAACTTGTCAATTTCGTTAAAACAACGTGTCAGATGTTTACAAACACAGCACTGAACTTATGAATAGATTAAAACAATTTGTCAGACATTTCCGAACACAGCACTGAACTTCTCAACAGATTAAAACAACTCGTCAGACATTGGCGAGTTTATTAAAACAAGTCAGACATTTACAAAAACAGCACTGAACTTATGAATAGATTAAAACAACTCGTCAGACATTTACTAACACAGCACTGAACTTATCAATAGATTAAAACAACTAGTCAGACATTTACGAACACAGCACTGAACTTGTCAATATATTAAAACAACTAGTCAGACATTGGCGAGTTTATTAAAACAAGTCAGACATTTACGAACACAGCACTGAACTTGTCAATTTAGTTAAAACAACTTGTCAGATGTTTACAAATACAGCACTGAACTTATGAATAGGTTAAAACAACTTGTCAGATGTTTACAAACACAGCACTGAACCTATGAATTGATTAAAACAACAAGTCAGACATTTACAAACACAGCACTGAACTTGTCAATTTAGTTAAAACAACGTGTCAGATGTTTACAAACACAGTACTGAACTTATGAATAGATTAAAACAACTCGTCAGACATTTACTAACACAGCATTGAACTTGTCAATTTAGTTAAAACAACTTGTCAGATGTTTACAAACACAGCACTGAACTTATGAATTGGTTAAAACAACTCGTCAGACATTTATAAATACAACACTGAACTTGTCAATAGATTAAAACAACTCGTCAGACATTGGCTAATTTACTAAAACAAGTCAGACATTTACAAACACAGCACTGAACTTGTCAATTTAGTTAAAACAACTGGTCAGATGTTTTGCAAACACAGCACTGAACTTGTCAATTTAGTGAAAACAACTTGTCAGATGTTTACAAACACAGCACTGAACTTGTCAATTGATTAAAACAACTTGTCAGATGTTTACAAACACAGCACTGAACTTATCAAAAGATTAAACCAACTTGTCAGACATTCACTAATAAAGCACTGAACTTGTCAATAGATTAAAACAACGAGTCAGACATGAACGAATACAGCACTGCACTTATCAACAGATTAAAACAACTAGTCAGACATTGGCTAGTTTATTAAAACAGCAAGTAATAAATTTAGAAACACAGCAATGAACTTGTCAATTCAGTTAAAACAATGTGTCAGATGTTTACAAACACAGCACTGAAATTATTAATAGATTAAAACAACTCGTCAGACATTTACAAGCACAGCACTGAACTTGTCAATAGATTAAAACAACTAGTCAGACATTGGCTGGTTTATTAAAACAACTTGTCAGACATTTACAAACACAGCACTGAACTTGTCAATTGATTAAAACAACTCATCAGATATTTACCCACACAGCATTGAACTTGTCAATTTCATTAAAACAACTTGTCAGATGTTTACAAACACAGCACTGAACTTTTCAATTTAGTTTAAACAACTTGTCAGATGTTTACAAACACAGCACTGAACTTATGAATAGGTTAAAACAACTCGTCAGACATTTTCGAATACAGCACTGAACTTGTCAATAGATTAAAACAACTCGTCAGACATTGTCTAGTTTATTAAAACAACTTGTCAGACATTTACAAACACAGCACTGAACTTGTCAATTGATTAAAACAACTCATCAGATATTTACCCACACAGCATTGAACTTGTCAATTTCATTAAAACAACTTGTCAGATGTTTACAAACACAGCACTGAACTTTTCAAAAGATTAAACCAACTTGTCAGACATTCACTACTACAGCACTGAACTTGTCAATAGATTAAAACGACGACTCAGACATTTACTAATACAGCACTTATCTCATCAACAGATCAAAACAACCAGTCAGACATTGGCTAGTTTATTGAAACAACAAGGCAGATATTTGAAACACACCACTGAACTTGTCAATTGATTAAAACTCAGACATTTACCCACACAGCACTGAACTTGTCAATTTCATTAAAACAACTTGTCAGATGTTTACAAACACAGCACTGAACTTTTCAGAAGATTAAACCAACTTGTCAGACATTCACTAATACAGCACTGAACTTGTCAATAGATTAAAACGACGACTCAGACATTTACTAATACAGCACTTATCTCATCAACAGATCAAAACAACCAGTCAGACATTGGCTAGTTTATTAAAACAACAAGGCAGATATTTGAAACACACCACTGAACTTGTCAATTGATTAAAACAACTCATCAGACATTTACCCACACAGCACTGAACTTGTCAATTTAGTTAAAACAACTAGTCAGATGTTTACGAACACAGCACTGAATTTGTTAATGGATTAAAACAACCAGTCAGACGTTCACTTATGTAGCACTGAACTTGTCAATAGATTAAAAGAGCTCATCACACATCTGCCAAGACAGGGAGCGACAGTCAGTTTTATTTGAGATCATAAAATGACACCAAATATAATTAGTGAAATGTAATAAGAATAGTAAAAATATTATGAATGAGATATTTCTATTTATACATTTTATATCAAGAAAAAGAGCAATCCGAGATTGCAGACCTTCACCAGGACTTCTTTTGAGTCTTGTTTTCTTATCGGTTTTCGGGTAAATCCAATATGGCTGCCAAACCATGTGACCTATGATGTCATATGTGTGAATATTTTGTTCCTCATGGACAGCCGGTCAGACCTGTAACGTTTCGCCTTGACTTGTTCAGCCAAGAAGATTTTTGAAGCTTTTTGTTTTTTTTAAACAATATGGCTGCTGAATCACGTGACTGATGACGCTAAATCTCTGAAAATATAGGCACAGATCTGGTGGATGCCATAAATCAGCAGTTCCTTTGGGGGACAGGGTGTGATGTCAAGCAGTGACTGCATTAAATAATTTACCTCAACGAAGCTGGTTCAATTTTGGCACATTTCTAAATCTTTTCTTCAACAAACATAATTCTCCAAACTGTGAAAAAGATAAGTTTAATATTTTGGAAATTTCACATTTTCTTGTGTATGTGTGGAGAAGGAGGGAACAGAGCCTTGCTTGATTGAAGTAAATCGGTATATCAGATTAGTTATACGACTCGTGAGAGGAGATCGTGGGAAATTGTTTTATATAATGCAGAAAATCGCTCCAAGCTCCTCATTTGAAAACTATTCGCACTTACAAAAGTGATGTATGCAGCCATTCATGGCTTTGATGAACAGGCATTCGATAATATGAGTGAGGAAAGTGAAAAAACAATTTTATTGTGAAGAAATCATTGTGGCCTCTTATAAGTTAAGGCATGGTTGAGGAAGCGAAAAAACATGGCGGCTTCAGACCCCAACATGGTGACCCAGGAGAGGCCTTAAGACCCCACAGAGCAAGATGGCCGAGGATGCACCCAATAAAGGATATAATTAAATAATGCCGTTAATTATCTTCAAAAGGGGTGTTTTAATTAACTCAAACACCCAATTTTCACTCTTGAACTCTCTTGGAATTTTCAAAGCAATGCAAAGTTTCAGGTTGCAAGGTTTTGTGGTTTGGGAGTTACAAAGGAGACACACACACACACACACACACACACACACACACACACACACACACACACACACACACACACACACACACACACACACACACACACACACACATACACGCACTTCCATTTGTTACTATAAAAGATTATCACATCATCGAATGTGTGATAATACATTAAATGCATGAGGAAGTAAAGTCTGATTAGTGATGTCGCATTTACGGGTTGACTGACTACCTGGAGGCAACTAAGGTTGTGGATCTGTTTACGGTAATCTCGTGATGTGGATCCACGACCGAAGTTGTGGATCTGCTGT
>NW_028222063.1:0-25000 GCF_056783735.1 Eptatretus burgeri
CAGTAATTTTTTTTTAAATGGAGTCTGGGTTGAACCTTTTATAGAGAAAGACTGGTGGGGGTGGTTTCCTTTGGAAATTCCCTGGGCATGCCCAGGCAAGCCTTCATTCGGAAATTTTTCAAAACCATAACATTGTAGAATATTCTCGTGATTAATTTGAGAGTCAGAGATGAACTGGAAATGATGTAAGAGTAGGCGGGGCTTAGTAAAAGTGGGTGGGGCTTAGGAGAGTCTCCTCCTTCTTTCGGCTGCTCCCTTTTAGGGGTCGCCACAGCGGATCATCCATATGATCCGCATACTGATTTGGCACGTTTTACGCCGGATGCCCTTCCTGACGCAACCCTGGTCGCCTCTTACGACACAGGGATATGGTACACCTATTTTAACCGCGGTATACACCGGCCCAGTACACTGGTACTCATTTCACCGACCTCGGAAGGATGACAGGCTGAGTCAACCCCCTGGTGTATTAATTCAGTGGCCCAACGGGGCTTGAACTCAGGACCTTTTGGATCCCAGGTGGGGCTTAGGAGAGTGGGCGTGGCTTATAAAAATACTTCGTGAAAAGTGGGCTGGGCTTAGGAAAGGTGGGCGTGGTTTATGAAAAAGTGGGCGGGGTTATGAAAAGTGGGCGTGGCTTATGCAAAAATAATCTGAGGCTCAGGAGGTGGTCAAACAAGAGCATTAAGAGAAGTTTATCATTTCATAATGGCACAAAAGGGGTATCTTAAAAAATATAAAGATTCATATGTTTTATTTTTAAATATTTTAGATGGGAATTATTGTGCAAAGAAAATTAAACTATTGAAGGAATTTGAGAATGAACAAATCTTTATAGGTTCAATGAGTGAGCTAAACAATATGCATTGGTTATTTGAAAAAGAGTGTCCTGAGGCTTACATGTTTCAGATATTTCTTCAGAATCACCTTAGTAGGGTAAGAATACTGGTTCTGGCTCACTTTTCCCCATGTAAATGAATGGGGGATTTTCAGCGATTCCTATTTTTTTCCCCTAAAAATAAACCCCCTTTTTATCACAAGGTATATTTATTTGTCTCCCCTTTTAACCTGGAGGTTGAACCTCATTGAATTGAACACCTGGGGGTTGAACAGCTCACTCATTGAACCTATAAAGATTTGTTCATTCTCAAATTCCTTCAATAGTTTAATTTTCTTTGCACAAAAATCCCCATCTAAAATATTGACAAACAAAACATTTGAATCTTTATATTTTTTAAGATACCCCTTTTGTGCCATTACGAAATGATAAACTTCTCTTAATGCTCTTGTTTGACCACCTCCTGAGCCACATATCATTTTGAGATTATAGTAAATTGTTTTTTCATTGTTCAATTGATAACCATCAAAGTTTTCAGTCCATTCAAGGATATTCATTTTTTTTCTTTACATCCTCTATCTTACCACTTTTTAAATTGATTCACTTATTTGTTTTATTTACCTTTGTTTTAGTTATTTTTTCAATAAGACTTATTTGATATTTTTCACATTCATTATGTTTTCCATTTATATACCAAGACTGAGATTTTCTCAACTCTTTAGTTTGATTAATACTTGGTTTGACCATTTATATATTGCAAAAAAACGCGGCGGTAGCCCTTAAAAAACCCTAACCCATCTTACCATCGTTAAAACACAATCTATTTTATACATTCTATCATACAATATCCATATGGAACACAATCTATTCCATTATCTAAAATAAATCTCTTATCATCAAAGGCTCCTAATGCCTTTTTATTTACTTCTTCACTATATATGTTATGTTTATAACTTCTTATTGTATTCATTTTCCTATATTCTTCTTTCTTATTCATCAAACAATTAGAATAATTTCTAAAAGTTATTGATTTCTTTATTACATATTTCTTTATTCCCTTTAACCTCTTATCAATCTGATCACCATACTTATAAGCATATGCCTTTGCTCTCAATCAAATAAACTCACTCATTACTTTTCCACCCAACTCATCCTTAAACTTACCAATAACCTTTTCATTCTTTTTAGAAAATAACTCGCTCTTCTTGCTGAAATTACTTGTATCATATACTCCAATATTTTTCTTCATATCTTTATAAACATCATCAGTTTTTATATCTAGGATAAAACTATCAGTGTCCATATACAACAATGAAACATTTTCACCATACTCTTTCTTTAAGTCATTATACAAATAATCATACATCAATATCTTTGATAAATCAAGAACTGCTGTTCCAATATAAATTGGTTTATCCATTACAATACTTTCCTTTTTCATATGAATTGCAGAAAAGTTCTCTGAAAAAACCTCTTCTCTCTCAAAACTTGGTTTATTTATCAATCTCGAAGCTTCTTTCCAAGATGTTGCTAATCTAATGTTTTGCCTGTTTCTAACATTTTCCATAGTCTTTCCAAATACAGCATTATTCATTAATTTATAAAAGTCCCCTTCAAATTTTACTTTTGTATTTGCTCTCATATCTGTATTGAATTGAATATACTTTTTCACCCAAGGACTTTGTTTAAATTTTAAAACTCTATGAATTTTAGCTACTCTCAATCCTTCTCTCAAAAACTGTTTTAAGCTTCTCTGATGCAAAACATGTCCCTCTTTATCAGAGAATGTTGTTAATAACTTTTCTGTTGATTTGCCTTTAATATTAAAACTTTTATGATAATCACTGAACCATTCTTTCTTTGGGGTTTCTTTCTCACATGCAAAAGGAAGGTCTTTATGCTTATTATGAAGATCACTCGGGTACTTCAAATCAACTTCAAAATAATAACCTTCTTCTTCGTCATTCAATTCCTCTTGAGAAGAAATAACAATATTCATCAAAGCCTTTTCATAATCCTTTTCTTCCACCCACTCTAATTTACCATAAGGCAGAGATTGAGACATTGCCCATCCATACAAATTATTAGCATCAAAATACATCAAATAATTACTATATTTTTCACTATCATAATTTGGAAGATATTTATTATTTGCTTTAGCATATCTTTTTGAACATACTTGTGATATTCCACCTCTCTTGGACTTCTCAATCATCAAAAGCATATCAACATCACTGATTAAATCTATATCTTGTTTTGTCATTTTCAACATTGCACTCCAAGCTAAACCAGGAGCTGTGAAATAGTGGGCAGGATCTAATCCATAACAATTTTTATTATGACAGAGTGATCTAAAAGCTTCAAACACATCAGCTAACAATAAAACATCTGTTTTTAGATATAAATCATGATATTCTCCAAGGTTCTTTATCTTAAATATTTTCCATATTTCTTGTGCGTGTTTATATTCCTTATCACTTATCTCTTCTTCATAAAGGTTATTATAGAAACTTTCTTTTGAAGGAAGTTGTGTTTCTTTAAATCTCATAAATGAATCCATATAATCATAAGGATAAATTCCCTTACTTGTAAGAATTTTCTCTTTACTTTGAATTTCATTCCTTGTTTGAATTTCCTCTCTCGTGAGAATTCCTTCTTTAATCAGAATTTCATCTTTAATCTGAATTTCCTCTTTGGTAAGAATTTCATTCATTGTTCGAATTTTCTTTATAATTAGAATTTCATCTTCAGTTAGAATTTCTTCATTAATTTCCTCATTAATTAGAATTTCCTCTTTACTTTGAATTCTCTCTTTAATCTGAATTTCTTCTTTAGTGAGAATTTCCTCTTTTGGAAAGAATGAATTAAGATTTGGAAAAGAGTCCGTGGAGTTTAGATTTGATGCGAGGTAGGCTAGTGGTGTTCCCATAAACTTGTAAGAATCTAGAAACCTAATACGAGTTAAAGGTTTTGTGAATATCATTTTTGTAAATGATATATACTTTTGACTTGTGTTTGTTATAGCAGAAATATTCCCTGGTGTTTTTGAAAGTTCATTTATAAATAGATGTGTATCATAGTTGGCGCTGTTGTGAAGAAAGACTGGAATAAAAGAAGGTAATTTATAAATAAGATTACAACAGGAATGAGCGTGACCTCTATATTTACCAGTCAGATGACAATGATCCCTAACTTTAGACTCCTTAATTTCCCCCTCACAAATATGACAGATATTGTTCTTTCTAAATTCTAATTTTTCTTCTTTAGTTAATTTCATCGGTTCATTTGTTTCTTTAATTAATTTAGTGAGTCTTATACAATCCTTTTCTAATCGTTTTACAAACTCTTGTGAAGCTTTTTTTCCACTATAATGTTCAAGTTTGTTATACTTTTCTCCAACAGATGATTTGATATAATAACAGAAACCACAAGGAATATGTTTTTGATATTTATTTGTATATGATTCTTTTGGATTAGGAGAAGCAGTATTTATCTTTTTAAGGATACACTCAAAATCAGCATATATCACAAATGGGTGCATGATAGATTTATTATAATCTTCAAAAGAAATCTTTTCACCAGGTTTAGGCATTGTAATTACAGCTGATTTATGATTACTACAATATTTTGAATGTTGTTCTAATCGTTCTTTTGTATGAAATGAATTAAGACATCGCTTACAAGGATATATTTTGTTTGCTGTTCTGAATACCTCAGAAGAGATTAATCTTGATAAATTATTGATGTATGTGTAATGTGAATTCTTTCCAACACTAAAATATAAAAGATCAATGTGTGTTTCTTCATTTTTATAGTTGTTTGAAATTTTTTAATATTTGAACTTTGTTTGTATCCGTTAATCCATATACATTAATAGAAAGATTATTCTTTTTCTCAAATTTAGGAATATCTGTTAGTGGCATTGGGAATTTAAAATCTTTAATGTCCAAGGTATTCTCATATTTCATATATTGTTTTACTCTTTCTGAATTACATTTTGGTGGATGAAAGTGAGCAAGAACAGACCAGAGAAAACATTTATTATCATTGTTCTTAATATTAACAACTGCCTTCTTTAGTTTTATTTCTTTTGGTAATTCAATATAAGAAGAAGCTTTAAGAGGGTTTGATTTTAGAATGTGTATATCTAAAAAGATGATTTTTAAAAATATTGAATCCACTTCCGACCACTGTATTATCAACATCCTCCTCTTGTCTTGATAGTTCTTCATAAACCCCACTATTCAAAAAATCTTGAAATGATGTTATAAAATGAAGATCTGTTCTCATACAAGGAGTTTGTTCTTCATCTTGTCTTTTCATATTCATTTTCACTCCCACATAAAACTTTAAAGTTTTCATTTCTTTTAATGTCTTTTTAATAACTTTTTCAACATCACGTTTCACTATTTCAATTGATTCAGCTATTGATGATGGACCGGGTTCTCCAAATTGAAAAATCCTTATTTTTATATGCCCTTTAAATGCCCCATCAGTGTTTTCAATATAATAGTCTCCCTTTACTTTAAACTCATTTTTCTTGTGTTTTTGTGATTGAAGATGTCTATTATAACTACTCTTCAAAACATCCTTTGAGCAGATATCACAATGTTTTCTTTCCAACTCAAGAGGAGATATTTTATGAAATAGATTAAATGTGTGTTTGTTGGTTTGGAGGTGTTTTCTATAATGTTTATATTTGTGATTACAAACATCGCAGTATGTTGTATTCACCATATTTATATAATTAATCTTTGTTTAAAGTAAAATTTTCTTGATGAAAATTTCGTTTATTTTACAGGTGAATCTGTGCTTAAAACCATTTTATCCTCCAACTTTTTCACTTAATAAATACAATGTTTCAAGACACAAAAGACAAGTTTCAATCAATCTCTTCATTTGTTAAAGATACTGAGAAATATGTCAAGGATGTAAAATTGAACAAAGATAAATATAACAACTATTGGATAAAAACAATTATGGTAAATAATATGAGTTCTTCAATTTCCTTCAGTGGAAGGGCTTTTAGTATACCTGGTAGAACATCAATTGAAGTATCTCTAACAAAAGTTTCTCCTCTCCTTCTGGTAATATATTCAAAACTAGAAAAAGCAATGAAACAAGAAAAAGTATCAAAAAACAAAAACCTTATGGATGAAGCTTTAGAAAGAAAAGATAAGACCATCTGTAATATGCAAGGAGAAATTTGTATTTTTTTCAACAACCCTAAAGATGTAAATCCTGATGAAATAAAGGATGTTAATATATCAGGTGAAATGACATTTCGTTCAATAGTAGTTAACGATCATTTTAAAATTACCTTTAATATAAAAAATGTTGTCGTTGAATCTGGTAATGAAAAAAAGTATATTGATATCGATGGTAATATTATTAAATATGAGTCAATATACAACTGAAAGTATAGATGAATTTCAGTTTAAGTAAAGTTTTACTTTACAAACATGCTAGACTTTCCTGATTCTCCATATGACAAATTTGAGAATTGTCCTGCGTGTGAAAGACGGGGATTAAACACAGAGTCAAAAGCCTATAAACAATGTATATTCTGTGATTATCTTCTAATTAATGATAATAAAAAATATAAAAAGGAAAATAATTCTTTTAGATTTAGACCAAAAATGAATTACTTTACAAGATTGATTAGAGAAATGAATGTAAAGTATGAGGGTGATAACACACCTTTCCTTACAAGGGAAGAAACTGAACGTATAAGAGAAATATTCAAAGGATTGTTGTTATATGTTATTCATGGATGTAATTTTCAGGGAAATATCAACACAAGATATTGTATAAATAAAATAATGGATTATCTTGAAATTAAACCTGAACTTAGGATAAAATATAGAGTTTCTAAAAAAGCTAATAATAAATTAAATAACCTGTTTTCCAAATATATAAATGAATGATTTTTTACCCATTTGGGAAAATAAGATAAAATTTAACAACCATAAAAATCTCCCAAATTCATTAAGATGTCTCATAGTTGGTTCAAGTGGATGTGGAAAAACCTGCTTACTTTTAAAGATGCTCCTCACTCCCAACTTTTTAGATTATGATAATTTAATATTTTTCACAAAGTCGAGTTTTCAACCAGAGTATCAACTACTCTCACAAGGTTTTAATGCTTGTCTTCAAAAAGAAGATATAATCGGTTTATTTAAACGTCAAAAAAAACCTAAATGATTATAACATTGAAGATATAATTCAACTATTTTGTGATACACAGAGATGTAAAAAGAAATCAAATCCTATAACTTGTATTCTTAGTGATAATACGGATGATATACCGTCTCCCCAAGATTTGGATAAATCAAAAAAGAACCTCGTTATCTTTGATGATTGTGTTAATGAGAGAAACCAAACGGTAATGGACAGCTACTACACAAGAGGGAGACATTCTTCTTGTAATTGTATTTATCTTAGTCAATCGTACTTTCAACTTCCTCGTCGTTCCATCAGAAACAATGCTAATACTTTTATTTTATTCAAGTTAAATTCAATAGATATCAATAATTTTTGGAGAGATAATTGTTCTACATTATGTAGTAAAAAGAAATTTGAGGATTACATGAGGCACACGACTGAAAAATATAAATATATTGTTGTGAAACAAGATGAGATATTAAGGGATATATTTTTTGTTTTATAAACAATTACATATATAAATGACAACTATTATTGTAAATCTTGTGGGTAAATCTGCTTCTGGAAAAAACTTTCATAAATCAAGGTTCTTGTGTAGTACAAATGAGAATATTGTAAATTTACTTGAAAAACACCCCGTGATACGCATTGTATCAACAACAACTAGAGCAATAAGACCTGGAGAAGTAAAAGGTGAAGATTATCACTATATTTCAGTGGAGGAACATATGCGATTGAGGAATGAAGGTCAAATATTTGAGGAGGTTTCTCTTGGTACAACAAAATATTCACATTGTAAGAGTGAGTTAAGGAAACTAAAATCTGGTGGTCTTGGGATATTAGAAACTAATCCAGAAGGAACGAGACAAATTATTAAACATCTGAGCGGAGTGAAGATTTTATCATTCGGTTTTGATGTTGATGAAGAAACTCAACGCAAACGTATGAAAAGCAAAGATGCAAGTATTAGTGAAGAAGAAATTACAACTCGCATTAATGTTAATAAAGAATTTGATGAAATATTTAAAGAAAATGATTTATTTGAACACATCTACTTGAATGATGAAGAAAAGGAAAATTTCCCTGTTGATCTTTACAATTCATTAAATTATATTTTACAATAAATAAATGGATGCAAAAGAAAGAGCAAGAAGATTTAAGGAACATCAAGAGTTGGTTTCAAAAGTTGTAAAACAGCAGGAAGACATAAAGAAGAAACGCAGACAGAAACTAATGGGCGAAGAAGCATTTGAAAGAAAACAAGAGAAATTTTTTAAACCACTTTTAAAAACTTCCCAAGAAAAAATGAAAGATGTTTCCACAGTTCCCACAGTAGAATATACTCCTAAAAAACTTCAAATGTTAAAAGATTTTGATCATATGACGGAGGAAGAATTAGAGCATTTAGGAGAATTAAAGGTATATGATGATGAAGGTTTATTTCAACAACTGGAAGAGATTAATCAACCCCCTGATTATATTGTGAATGCTCTTCAAAACAATGAATATTCAGCGGATTCAAAAACCAAAGCACGACTCATTCCAACAGAACAACCAGCAATATTTCATCTTCTTCAAGAAAAGGTATTGATATTTAATGATGAATTAAGGTTCTTGGGTTCTGCTCAACCCCCTGTTAAACTAACTCCGAGATTAATGTTTCTTCTCACAAAAGATGGAAGACAAGGTTCAACTGTGAGGGATGAATCAAAGTATATTGATAAACCATTGGATATGGAAAATAATGATGATAGAGTATATATTGATCTGCTGAACACTCTAAATTATAGGGTTATTCTTTCTGGTAAAAGTAGGAAGAATGAGAAGGAGAAACACATTATTCAGGCTTTAAGTATCCTTGGTTCAGGTGTTAGTTTTCTTCCAAATGACCTATCGCAATTAGTTAATAGACTGTTATTGTTGTTAGGCAGTAAGAAGGCTGGAAATAACAATTGTTTTAATGAAGCATCAGCCATTTTAGACCAGTTGATGAACATGAAAATAATTAATAAATATCAATATAAAGACATTTTATCTCATATTAAATAAGATGAGAAGCCCAATCCTGAGTTTTAATTTCACAACAAGCGACCACACATCTTCATTCCCATACCCACTACAACTTGACCCAACAAAAGAATATGAGGCATCTTTATTGTCCATGGAAACTTATAATACCTTATTTAATATAACTGATAAAAATGACAAGTTTAGTTATAATCCAGGAAGTGGATACAAAACGATAACAGTCTCACCCGGAGCATATGAGATTTCTCAAATATCTTCCGAAATTGCTCGTCTTATGAAAGAACAGGGTGATGAACCAAAAAATATTGTTATAGACATTCAAAAACATACTTCAAAATCAACGATTAAAGTGAAAAATAACTACAAGGTTGATTTCACAATTGATAATTCATTTAGAGAGTTATTGGGTTTCTCCTCAAAAAAGATTGAAACTAATGGGACGTTTTACAGTGATAATGTCATTCAAATATCCTCAGGAATAAATTCGGTGTTAATTCACTGTGATTTGATTGATGGTGCTTATAATGATGGAAAAAAAACAAATGCAATATTTTCATTTTTTTTTTTTTTGTATACCTTGGTCGAGGCTCGTATGAGAGCTAACACACTGAACCCTAACCCTAACCCTAACCCTAACCCTAACCCTAACCCTAACTGGAACAGACTGGAATACGAATGGTACAAAAAGTTTTGAAATAAATAATCAACAAACCTATTTGAATCTCTCCGAAAGTTTCTTGTTGTGTAAATTTAAATTCACTAAAGCTGGGAATAACACAAACGCTACACTTGTAAATGATTTCTTCTGGAAAATGTTTGATAGTGTGCGTTTGTATATTGGAACACAAGAAGTTGAAGCAGTTGATTATGTCTCTGCTGTATCTGAAATGATGAAATTTACACTCTATACATTCAGTGATAGAATGGGAAAGGGGTCTGTCGAAGGTTTTATTCCTGATATGTCAACAGGAACAAACACAGACCCTGGATATACTCAAAGGAAAGGAGCGTATAATGATGATACAAAAGCAGAAAATAGTTTTACTGTGGCAGTTCCTCTTAAAGGTATATTTGGATTTTGTGATCATGATAAAGTTCTGTATGGTCTTAAAATTAGATTTCAACTACAAAGGAATGATAATGAAAATCGATTGCTTTTTGGTGTTGGTAATGCTTTTGGTGATCAGAATAAATTTGTAATTGAGGAGATGAGTTGGTATATCAGTGAATATACTCCTAATCTTAAAACAGAAGAGATGTTGAATCGAAGACTTTTTTTTTTTTTTTTTTTTTTTTGTATACCTTGGTCGAGGCTCGTATGAGAGCAAACACACAACTCACAGCAAGGAGGCATGAGACAAGAGGGGCGGGAGTGGAAGGGACAAAACAGTGGGGAACAGACACATTAGGTGAACTGTGGAAGGGAGAGGGATGGGGATGGGACGGGGAACATGGCGAAGAGAAGATGGACATTTCAGGGACTTTCAGGAAGGAAAGTAGGAGAAATGAAGGAAGTGGGCTTGGGTGGATTATCGGGGTAGAAAAGATCGAGGATTTGGATGGGGGAAGATAAGAGGTGGTGGTGAACAGCTGTTTTGAAAGCCTGGAGGGAAGAATGGGAAAGAATAGAGTGAGGAAGTTTATTCCAAAGGCGGGAAAAAGAGGAATGAAAGAGTGAAGATGAGCAGTGATTCGTGATTTTGGTAGTTTTACCAGAAGGGGTTGTTGGCGGACCTTCAGCGCCCTGTGGAAATGTGGTGGGGACAAATCGCAGAGAGAGCAGGGGGGCAAGGCTGGAGAGGAGTCGGTAGAAGACAGAAAGACCACCGACCAACCTGCGGTGATTGAGTGAGAGGCCCAAAGACTCAGCTTCATTGCGGGAGATGCCGATGATCTTAAATGCCCTGGTTTCGACAGCGTGAAGCCGAGAAAGGTGGGAGGCAGGAGCACCAGCCCAGAGGGGAGAGCAGTACTCCATCAGGCTACGGACAAAAGCTTTGTAAGTGGTCAGGAGCTCAAGAGGGCCGAGGAAGGACTTAGCACGACGGAGGATTCCCAGTCGGCGACTGGCTTTTGAGGCGAGGTTGGAAATGTGACTTTCCCAGGAAAGGTCATGGCAGATAGTGAGACCTAGAAGCTTGAAAGAAAAGACTTCTTCCAGAGGATTGTTGAGAAAGTGGATGGGGGGGTTTTGTAAACGGTCCTTTCGAAGAGACATAGTGAGAGTGTGAGATTTGTCTGGATTGAAAGACATGTTCCACGTGTTGGACCAGTTTGTGATTTTATCCAGATCAGCAGTGAGCAAAGAAGCTGCTGCTTGCCGGTCTGAGGGATGAAAGATGGTACGGCAGAGGGTGGAGTCGTCGGCAAAGAGAAATAGAGGATTTTCCAGAGAGTCCGAGAGATCATTGATGAAAATCAGAAAAAGAACAGGGCCCAGAACGCTACCTTGAGGAACTCCAGCCTGCACAGGAAGAGGGGATGAAAGAACTCCATTTAGGGCCACACGTTGACTGCGACAGGAGAGGAAGTCTGCGAGCCATGAGTGGAGATGGCCTTGAATACCATGGGAAGAGAGTTTGGTGAGTAGGGCAGGGTGCCAGACTGTGTCAAAAGCACGTGATATGTCCAGGGATACGGCTCGGATTTCCTGTCTGGCATTGAGGACCTCCATCCATTGATGGGAGAGCAGAAGCAGCATATCCAGGGTAGAGTGACCTGGTCTGAAACCAAATTGATGATTGGAAATCAAGCCATTGGAGAAGAGGAAGGATTTCATATCTGAGGCGATGATGGATTCCATCACCTTGCTGATGATTGGGAGAAGGCTGATTGGTCTATAGTTATAGGGATCTGTTTTTGCACCTTTTATGCAGGGCAGTGATGTTAGCAGATTTCCAAGCAGATGGCAGATGACCTTGGGCAAATGAGAGGGTGAATAGAACAGAGAGAGGGTGAGCAAGAGCAGAAGAGCAGGCTTTGAGGACACGTGGGCTGATGCCGTCTGGACCGGTTGCAGAATCTGACTCGAGGTTTGAAAGCAAGCTCTCCACCTTGTCAGGAGAAAAGGATACAGAGTCCAGGGACAGTTGGGTGCGACTGGGTAAAGTGGGTAGAGATAGTGATGGGTTTAGGACACAAGATTTAGCTGCAAACACCGGAGTTTAGACATTCAGCTTTATCACGTGTGGAATCAGCAGTGCGGCCATTTGAGGTAAGGGAGGGGATGGAGGGGGAACATACACCAGAAACAGATTTGATTAAACGCCACCAGGATTTTGAGGAGGGAGAGAGGTATGAGAGTTCAGACTTGAGATGAGAAAGATGTTGTTTTCTGGCTCTCCTGAGGGTAGATACACACTTGTTCCGAGCTTTGTGGAAAGAACTGAGATTGCCCTCAGTTGGGTTTGCTTTCCATGAGGCAAAGGCAAGTTGTTTCAGGACAACTGCCTCGCCACAAGCTTCAGTAAACCAAGGGCGGGAGGAAGGGTAAGACAACTGAACACGAGAGGGGATAAATCTGTGCATGAGGGAGAGCAAGTTTCTTTGAAAGAATTCCCAGGATGAGTTGATGTTTGAGAAAGTAGTGATAGAAGACCAGTCTGTAAGTTTGATGGCTGCTCGGAGACCCTGCCAGTCGGCTTGAGTGAAATGCCAGACTCGACGGTGGTGAGGTGGTTCTCTGATAACAGCCAGAGAGATGTCCACTTTAACAAGGACGTGGTCAGAAGAACCAATTGGAGCGAAGGAAGAGCAGCAGATATTGTCAGGGAAATTTGTCAAAATCAGATCCAGAAGAGATGGAGTACCATTGGTTGAGATCCGGGTCGGGAAGTTGACCGATTGAGTCAGTCCCAATGAGTCGCAGAAAGCTTTTGCTGAGGTGCCATGGCAGGTGAGAGAGGTACCCACACCTAGCCAACTGGCGTGATGACAATTGAAGTCACCACATAAGAGGAAGAGAGAGTTTGGATGAGAAGATAGAAGATGGTCCATGTTTTCGGATAGTGAGATGTAGATGGAGTCATCACTGTTCGGTGGACGGTACAGTACACATATAAACATGAGGTGGGAGTGGAGGGGAAGCCGAAGCCAGAGGTATTCCTGGGGGTGTGGGGGAGTGAGAGCAGTGCATGGAGAGTGAGGAATAGAGTCTTTGATGAAGAGATCAACACCTCCACCAGGACGAGGCTCAGGTCTGTCATTCCGTAAGAGGGAGTAGCCAGGGAGAGATACTTGGGAGTCAGACACGTCTTGGGAGAGGAAAGTTTCTGTTAGGCAGATAATGTCTGGTTTGTCAGTGGCAACCTGTATGGAAAGATCTGAAAGGTTTGAGCGAAGGCCCCGGATATTTGAGGTCCACACTTTTAATGAAGAGGAAGGGGAGGAGGCTTTGGGTGCAGGAGGTGGAGGGGGAGGGGGGGGGGGAGGGTAGGACAAGGGATGAGGGGGCAGGTAAGGAGGGTTGCTGAAGGAGTGTGGGGTATTGCAGAACAGCGAGGGGAGAGGCCGAATGAGGAGAAAAGGCTCTGTGGTGCTGGGGGAGAGGGGGGACAAGAGACAAGGAAGAACGCAGTTGAGGATTTGAGGAGTTGGAGTGAAGAGATGAAGGAGAGAGGTCAGTGGCGGGAGGCAGGTTGGTGGATGAGAGGGGGGGCAACTTTGAGAAGGAAGAGTGAGGGGGATGAAAGGTGGGAGAAAGGTGAGGGGAGGATTTTTGAGAGAGGTGAGAGGGAGGCTTGGAGGAAGAAGAGTGGGATGGTTGCTTTGAGAGTGAGAGTGAGGGGTGAGGGGGGTGAGTTGACACTGAATTTGGAAAAAAAGAATGGTTGATGGAAAGCAAGCATCCATGGCAAACTGTGGTTTTTAAAAGTTTTAGGTCAGAGATGCGATTTAACACAATTCTTGAAGGGTGCAATGAAGGCGAATTCAGAGCATGGAGAGAAGAAGCGCTGTAATAGTTGGATTTTTTAGGCAAGGAATGAAGGAGAGCTCGAAATGAGAGCAGTCTGTTAAAATAGCAGAAGAGTAGTGCATTGTGAAACAGTAAAGAGTACCACATGTGTGAGAGAGGAAGATGAAGCATTATAAGATCGTTTTTGTTGTTAAAAATAATGTATGAGAGAGTTCAACAGATTAGGTCATGGAAGTGTAAAAAAAAAAAAAAAAAATCGAGGAAGAAGACGAGGAGGAAGTTAAGAGGAAGAAGAAGAAGCAGAATCGGGAGAAGGGGAGAAGGTGAGCATGTTGTTGTTGTTGTTGGGTGTATATATATATATATATATATATATATATATATATATATATATATATATATATATATATATACATATATATATATACATATATATATATATATATATATATATACATATATGTATATATATATATATATATATATATATATATATATATATATATATATATATACATATACATATATATATACATATATATATATATATACATATATATATATATGTATATATGTATATATATATATATGTTTATGTATATATATGTATATATATATGTATATATATAGTTATATATTATGTTGTTAATATTAATATATTAGAGAATTCAACAGATTAGGTCATGGAAGTGTAAAAAAAAAAAAAAAAAAAAAAACGAGGAAGAAGACGAGGAGGAAGTTAAGAGGAAGAAGAAGAAGCAGAATCGGGAGAAGGTGAGCGTGTTGTTTTTGTAGGTTTTTTTTTTTTTTTTTTTTTTTTTTATTTTTTTTTTTTTTTTCTTCTCTTTGAGATAAGAAAGAGATTAGTTGGGAGAATGGGGGATGTTTGGAAAGTGGGGAGGATCAAAATTGAAGGTAATGGGGAGGATAGAAAATGAAGGTAATGGGGAGAAAAAACAAACAACAAAAAAAAAAAACGATCGAACACCGAGTGGAACCGGTAGGCCTCAAGCCTACGCCTAGGCCTCAAGCACAGGGAAGAACGTCGACAAAAATACTCACAAAATAGCACGATTTTTGAAACAAAACCGAACTAGCAACACACAGTAACATGTAGGTGAGAAAATTAAACAGTTAAAACGGGACAAATAACAACCGGAAACTTAGCTTTGAGAAGTCAGCAGGGAGCCCCAAAGGAGACCTCTCGCTGCTCAAAACCGGAACCGGAAGTCATATTCAGCGCATACTCAACCCCAATTGGTTATAAATTCAATATGGAACCCAAAAATTTGGTTTATCTCCCTGTGTCAGGAAAAACCATACACAGAGTAAATTTTAGGATAACCGACCAAGATAATCGTATGATTTCTTTTAATGGAGAAGTTATATCCATCAGAATTCACCTACGTGAAGTTTTCCAATAAATAAATACAATGGTTATTGTGAGGAAACACGAGTTGGGAAAATATAAAATAATTACAGGGGATGGGATGTTCCTTTCCCCATAATACAAGGGTGAAGGTATGTATCTTGGTAGAGGTTACTATAAACCTAAGAGACAAAGGGGTGTTGGACATCAATTTAGAGGAGATGGGATAATTGATACTCTAATGGGTATTGGTTCAACTATTCTTAAACATAAAGATCTAATTGGTTCAACTGCTTCTGCTGTGGGAAATGTAGCAGGTGCTGTAAAGAGCATAAAAGATGCCCAGAAGGAATCTCATAAATTACAAGCAATAAAAGAAATTAAGAAAGGTAAAACTCAGTTGTCCCCCCAAGAACGAGAGAAAATAATTCGAATACTTGGATCAGGGTTTCAAAAGTTTTAACATCTTTTTTCCTAAATAAATACAAGTATGGAAGCAATTGATAGTATCTATGATTTGGATGATACTATTATTATCTCAAACTCCACTAAAAAAGAAGATTACTTCAAGGTAAATGCAATAACTGGAACAGACTGGAATACGAATGGTACAAAAAGTTTTGAAATAAATAATCAACAAACCTATTTGAATCTCTCCGAAAGTTTCTTGTTGTGTAAATTTAAATTCACTAAAGCTGGGAATAACACAAACGCTACACTTGTAAATGATTTCTTCTGGAAAATGTTTGATAGTGTGCGTTTGTATATTGGAACACAAGAAGTTGAACCAGTTGATTATGTCTCTGCTGTATCTGAAATGATGAAATTTACACTCTATACATTCAGTGATAGAATGGGAAAGGGGTCTGTCGAAGGTTTTATTCCTGATATGTCAACAGGAACAAACACAGACCCTGGATATACTCAAAGGAAAGGAGCGTATAATGATGATACAAAAGCAGAAAATAGTTTTACTGTGGCAGTTCCTCTTAAAGGTATATTTGGATTTTGTGATCATGATAAAGTTCTGTATGGTCTTAAAATTAGATTTCAACTACAAAGGAATGATAATGAAATCGATTGCTTTTTGGTGTTGGTAATGCTTTTGGTGATCAGAATAAATTTGTAATTGAGGAGATGAGTTGGTATATCAGTGAATATACTCCTAATCTTAAAACAGAAGAGATGTTGAATCGAAGACTTTTTTTTTTTTTTTTTTTTTTGTATACCTTGGTCGAGGCTCGTATGAGAGCAAACACACAACTCACAGCAAGGAGGCATGAGACAAGAGGGGCGGGAGTGGAAGGGACAAAACAGTGGGGAACAGACACATTAGGTGAACTGTGGAAGGGAGAGGGATGGGGATGGGACGGGGAACATGGCGAAGAGAAGATGGACATTTCAGGGACTTTCAGGAAGGAAAGTAGGAGAAATGAAGGAAGTGGGCTTGGGTGGATTATCGGGGGTAGAAAAGATCGAGGATTTGGATGGGGGAAGATAAGAGGTGGTGGTGAACAGCTGTTTTGAAAGCCTGGAGGGAAGAATGGGAAAGAATAGAATGAGGAAGTTTATTCGAAAGGCGGGAAAAAAGAGGAATGAAAGAGTGAAGATGAGCAGTGATTCGTGATTTTGGTAGTTTTACCAGAAGGGGGTTGTTGGCGGACCTTCAGCGCCCTGTGGAAATGTGGTGGGGACAAATCGCAGAGAGAGCAGGGGGCAAGGCTGGAGAGGAGTCGGTAGAAGACAGAAAGACCACCGACCAACCTGCGGTGATTGAGTGAGAGGCCCAAAGACTCAGCTTCATTGCGGGAGATGCCGATGATCTTAAATGCCCTGGTTTCGACAGCGTGAAGCCGAGAAAGGTGGGAGGCAGGAGCACCAGCCCAGAGGGGAGAGCAGTACTCCATCAGGCTACGGACAAAAGCTTTGTAAGTGGTCAGGAGCTCAAGAGGGCCGAGGAAGGACTTAGCACGACGGAGGATTCCCAGTCGGCGACTGGCTTTTGAGGCGAGGTTGGAAATGTGACTTTCCCAGGAAAGGTCATGGCAGATAGTGAGACCTAGAAGCTTGAAAGAAAAGACTTCTTCCAGAGGATTGTTGAGAAAGTGGATGGGGGGGTTTTGTAAACGGTCCTTTCGAAGAGACATAGTGAGAGTGTGAGATTTGTCTGGATTGAAAGACATGTTCCACGTGTTGGACCAGTTTGTGATTTTATCCAGATCAGCAGTGAGCAAAGAAGCTGCTGCTTGCCGGTCTGAGGGATGAAAGATGGTACGGCAGAGGGTGGAGTCGTCGGCAAAGAGAAATAGAGGATTTTCCAGAGAGTCCGAGAGATCATTGATGAAAATCAGAAAAAGAACAGGGCCCAGAACGCTACCTTGAGGAACTCCAGCCTGCACAGGAAGAGGGGATGAAAGAACTCCATTTAGGGCCACACGTTGACTGCGACAGGAGAGGAAGTCTGCGAGCCATGAGTGGAGATGGCCTTGAATACCATGGGAAGAGAGTTTGGTGAGTAGGGCAGGGTGCCAGACTGTGTCAAAAGCACGTGATATGTCCAGGGATACGGCTCGGATTTCCTGTCTGGCATTGAGGACCTCCATCCATTGATGGGAGAGCAGAAGCAGCATATCCAGGGTAGAGTGACCTGGTCTGAAACCAAATTGATGATTGGAAATCAAGCCATTGGAGAAGAGGAAGGATTTCATATCTGAGGCGATGATGGATTCCATCACCTTGCTGATGATTGGGAGAAGGCTGATTGGTCTATAGTTATAGGGATCTGTTTTTGCACCTTTTTATGCAGGGCAGTGATGTTAGCAGATTTCCAAGCAGATGGCAGATGACCTTGGGCAAATGAGAGGGTGAGTAGAACAGAGAGAGGGTGAGCAAGAGCAGAAGAGCAGGCTTTGAGGACACGTGGGCTGATGCCGTCTGGACCGGTTGCAGAATCTGACTCGAGGTTTGAAAGCAAGCTCTCCACCTTGTCAGGAGAAAAGGATACAGAGTCCAGGGACAGTTGGGTGCGACTGGGTAAAGTGGGTAGAGATAGTGATGGGTTTAGGACACAAGATTTAGCTGCAAACACCGGAGTTTAGACATTCAGCTTTATCACGTGTGGAATCAGCAGTGCGGCCATTTGAGGTAAGGGAGGGGATGGAGGGGGAACATACACCAGAAACAGATTTGATTAAACGCCACCAGGATTTTGAGGAGGGAGAGAGGTATGAGAGTTCAGACTTGAGATGAGAAAGATGTTGTTTTCTGGCTCTCCTCAGGGTAGATACACACTTGTTCCGAGCTTTGTGGAAAGAACTGAGATTGCCCTCAGTTGGGTTTGCTTTCCATGAGGCAAAGGCAAGTTGTTTCAGGACAACTGCCTCGCCACAAGCTTCAGTAAACCAAGGGCGGGAGGAAGGGTAAGACAACTGAACACGAGAGGGGATAAATCTGTGCATGAGGGAGAGCAAGTTTCTTTGAAAGAATTCCCAGGATGAGTTGATGTTTGAGAAAGTAGTGATAGGAGACCAGTCTGTAAGTTTGATGGCTGCTCGGAGACCCTGCCAGTCGGCTTGAGTGAAATGCCAGACTCGACGGTGGTGAGGTGGTTCTCTGATAACAGCCAGAGAGATGTCCACTTTAACAAGGACGTGGTCAGAAGAACCAATTGGAGCGAAGGAAGAGCAGCAGATATTGTCAGGGAAATTTGTCAAAATCAGATCCAGAAGAGATGGAGTACCATTGGTTGAGATCCGGGTCGGGAAGTTGACCGATTGAGTCAGTCCCAATGAGTCGCAGAAAGCTTTTGCTGAGGTGCCATGGCAGGTGAGAGAGGTACCCACACCTAGCCAACTGGCGTGATGACAATTGAAGTCACCACATAAGAGGAAGAGAGAGTTTGGATGAGAAGATAGAAGATGGTCCATGTTTTCGGATAGTGAGATGTAGATGGAGTCATCACTGTTCGGTGGACGGTACAGTACACATATAAACATGAGGTGGGAGTGGAGGGGAAGCCGAAGCCAGAGGTATTCCTGGGGGTGTGGGGGAGTGAGAGCAGTGCATGGAGAGTGAGGAATAGAGTCTTTGATGAAGAGAGCAACACCTCCACCAGGACGAGGCTCAGGTCTGTCATTCCGTAAGAGGGAGTAGCCAGGGAGAGATACTTGGGAGTCAGACACGTCTTGGGAGAGGAAAGTTTCTGTTAGGCAGATAATGTCTGGTTTGTCAGTGGCAACCTGTATGGAAAGATCTGAAAGGTTTGAGCGAAGGCCCCGGATATTTGAGGTCCACACTTTTAATGAAGAGGAAGGGGAGGAGGCTTTGGGTGCAGGAGGTGGAGGGGGAGGGGGAGGGTAGGACAAGGGATGAGGGGGGCAGGTAAGGAGGGTTGCTGAAGGAGTGTGGGGTATTGCAGAACAGCGAGGGGAGGGGGCCGAATGAGGAGAAAAGGCTCTGTGGTGCTGGGGGAGAGGGGGACAAGAGACAAGGAAGAAGGCAGTTGAGGATTTGAGGAGGTGGAGTGAAGAGATGAAGGAGAGAGGTCAGTGGAGGGAGGCAGGTTGGTGGATGAGAGGGGGGCAACTTTGAGAAGGAAGAGTGAGGGGGATGAAAGGTGGGAGAAAGGTGAGGGGAGGATTTTTGAGAGAGGTGAGAGGGAGGCTTGGAGGAAGAAGAGTGGGATGGTTGCTTTGAGAGTGAGAGTGAGGGGTGAGGGGGTGAGTTGACACTGAATTTGGAAAAAAAGAATGGTTGATGGAAAGCAAGCATCCATGGCAAACTGTGGTTTTTAAAAGTTTTAGGTCAGAGATGCGATTTAACACAATTCTTGAAGGGTGCAATGAAGGCGAATTCAGAGCATGGAGAGAAGAAGCGCTGTAATAGTTGGATTTTTTAGGCAAGGAATGAAGGAGAGCTCGAAATGAGAGCAGTCTGTTAAAATAGCAGAAGAGTAGTGCATTGTGAAACAGTAAAGAGTACCACATGTGTGAGAGAGGAAGATGAAGCATTATAAGATCGTTTTTGTTGTTAAAAATAATGTATGAGAGAGTTCAACAGATTAGGTCATGGAAGTGTAAAAAAAAAAAAAAATCGAGGAAGAAGACGAGGAGGAAGTTAAGAGGAAGAAGAAGAAGCAGAATCGGGAGAAGGGGAGAAGGTGAGCATGTTGTTGTTGTTGTTGGGTGTATATACATATATATATATATATATATATGTATATATATATATATATATATATATATATATATATGTATGTATATATATATATATATATATATGTATGTATATATATATATATATATATATATATATTTTTTGTTGTTGTTAATATTAATATATGAGAGAGTACAACAGATTAGGACATGGAAGTGTAAAAAAAAAAAAAAATCGAGGAAGAAGACGAGGAGGAAGTTAAGAGGAAGAAGAAGAAGCAGAATCGGGAGAAGGTGAGCGTGTTGTTGTTGTCGGTTTTTTTATTTTTTATTTTTTATTTTATTTTTTTTCTCTTTGAGATAAGAAAGAGATTAGTTGGGAGAATGGGGGATGTTTGGAAAGTGGGGAGGATCAAAATTGAAGGTAATGGGGAGGATAGAAAATGAAGGTAATGGGGAGAAAAAACAAACAACAAAAAAAAAACGATCGAACACCGAGTGGAACCGGTAGGCCTCAAGCCTACGCCTAGGCCTCAAGCACAGGTAAGAACGTCGACAAAAATACTCACAAAATAGCACGATTTTTGAAACAAAACCGAACTAGCAACACACAGTAACATGTAGGTGAGAAAATTAAACAGTTAAAACGGGACAAATAACAACCGGAAACTTAGCTTTGAGAAGTCAGCAGGGAGCCCCAAAGGAGACCTCTCGCTGCTCAAAACCGGAACCGGAAGTCATATTCAGCGCATACTCAACCCCAATTGGTTATAAATTCAATATGGAACCCAAAAATTTGGTTTATCTCCCTGTGTCAGGAAAAACCATACACAGAGTAAATTTTAGGATAACCGACCAAGATAATCGTATGATTTCTTTTAATGGAGAAGTTATATCCATCAGAATTCACCTACGTGAAGTTTTCCAATAAATAAATACAATGGTTATTGTGAGGAAACACGAGTTGGGAAAATATAAAATAATTACAGGGGATGGGATGTTCCTTTCCCCATAATACAAGGGTGAAGGTATGTATCTTGGTAGAGGTTACTATAAACCTAAGAGACAAAGGGGTGTTGGACATCAATTTAGAGGAGATGGGATAATTGATACTCTAATGGGTATTGGTTCAACTATTCTTAAACATAAAGATCTAATTGGTTCAACTGCTTCTGCTGTGGGAAATGTAGCAGGTGCTGTAAAGAGCATAAAAGATGCCCAGAAGGAATCTCATAAATTACAAGCAATAAAAGAAATTAAGAAAGGTAAAACTCAGTTGTCCCCCCAAGAACGAGAGAAAATAATTCGAATACTTGGATCAGGGTTTCAAAAGTTTTAACATCTTTTTTCCTAAATAAATACAAGTATGGAAGCAATTGACAGTATCTATGATTTGGATGATACTATTATTATCTCAAACTCCACTAAAAAAGAAGATTACTTCAAGGTAAATGCAATAACTGGAACAGACTGGAATACGAATGGTACAAAAAGTTTTGAAATAAATAATCAACAAACCTATTTGAATCTCTCCGAAAGTTTCTTGTTGTGTAAATTTAAATTCACTAAAGCTGGGAATAACACAAACGCTACACTTGTAAATGATTTCTTCTGGAAAATGTTTGATAGTGTGCGTTTGTATATTGGAACATAAGAAGTTGAAGCAGTTGATTATGTCTCTGCTGTATCTGAAATGATGAAATTTACACTCTATACATTCAGTGATAGAATGGGAAAGGGGTCTGTCGAAGGTTTTATTCCTGATATGTCAACAGGAACAAACACAGACCCTGGATATACTCAAAGGAAAGGAGCGTATAATGATGATACAAAAGCAGAAAATAGTTTTACTGTGGCAGTTCCTCTTAAAGGTATATTTGGATTTTGTGATCATGATAAAGTTCTGTATGGTCTTAAAATTAGATTTCAACTACAAAGGAATGATAATGAAAATCGATTGCTTTTTGGTGTTGGTAATGCTTTTGGTGATCAGAATAAATTTGTAATTGAGGAGATGAGTTGGTATATCAGTGAATATACTCCTAATCTTAAAACAGAAGAGATGTTGAATCGAAGACTTTTTTTTTTTTTTTTTTGTATACCTTGGTCGAGGCTCGTATGAGAGCAAACACACAACTCACAGCAAGGAGGCATGAGACAAGAGGGGCGGGAGTGGAAGGGACAAAACAGTGGGGAACAGACACATTAGGTGAACTGTGGAAGGGAGAGGGATGGGGATGGGACGGGGAACATGGCGAAGAGAAGATGGACATTTCAGGGACTTTCAGGAAGGAAAGTAGGAGAAATGAAGGAAGTGGGCTTGGGTGGATTATCGGGGGTAGAAAAGATCGAGGATTTGGATGGGGGAAGATAAGAGGTGGTGGTGAACAGCTGTTTTGAAAGCCTGGAGGGAAGAATGGGAAAGAATAGAGTGAGGAAGTTTATTCCAAAGGCGGGAAAAAGAGGAATGAAAGAGTGAAGATGAGCAGTGATTCGTGATTTTGGTAGTTTTACCAGAAGGGGTTGTTGGCGGACCTTCAGCGCCCTGTGGAAATGTGGTGGGGACAAATCGCAGAGAGAGCAGGGGGCAAGGCTGGAGAGGAGTCGGTAGAAGACAGAAAGACCACCGACCAACCTGCGGTGATTGAGTGAGAGGCCCAAAGACTCAGCTTCATTGCGGGAGATGCCGATGATCTTAAATGCCCTGGTTTCGACAGCGTGAAGCCGAGAAAGGTGGGAGGCAGGAGCACCAGCCCAGAGGGGAGAGCAGTACTCCATCAGGCTACGGACAAAAGCTTTGTAAGTGGTCAGGAGCTCAAGAGGGCCGAGGAAGGACTTAGCACGACGGAGGATTCCCAGTCGGCGACTGTCTTTTGAGGCGAGGTTGGAAATGTGACTTTCCCAGGAAAGGTCATGGCAGATAGTGAGACCTAGAAGCTTGAAAGAAAAGACTTCTTCCAGAGGATTGTTGAGAAAGTGGATGGGGGGGTTTTGTAAACGGTCCTTTCGAAGAGACATAGTGAGAGTGTGAGATTTGTCTGGATTGAAAGACATGTTCCACGTGTTGGACCAGTTTGTGATTTTATCCAGATCAGCAGTGAGCAAAGAAGCTGCTGCTTGCCGGTCTGAGGGATGAAAGATGGTACGGCAGAGGGTGGAGTCGTCGGCAAAGAGAAATAGAGGATTTTCCAGAGAGTCCGAGAGATCATTGATGAAAATCAGAAAAAGAACAGGGCCCAGAACGCTACCTTGAGGAACTCCAGCCTGCACAGGAAGAAGGGATGAAAGAACTCCATTTAGGGCCACACGTTGACTGCGACAGGAGAGGAAGTCTGCGAGCCATGAGTGGAGATGGCCTTGAATACCATGGGAAGAGAGTTTGGTGAGTAGGGCAGGGTGCCAGACTGTGTCAAAAGCACGTGATATGTCCAGGGATACGGCTCGGATTTCCTGTCTGGCATTGAGGACCTCCATCCATTGATGGGAGAGCAGAAGCAGCATATCCAGGGTAGAGTGACCTGGTCTGAAACCAAATTGATGATTGGAAATCAAGCCATTGGAGAAGAGGAAGGATTTCATATCTGAGGCGATGATGGATTCCATCACCTTGCTGATGATTGGGAGAAGGCTGATTGGTCTATAGTTATAGGGATCTGTTTTTGCACCTTTTTATGCAGGGCAGTGATGTTAGCAGATTTCCAAGCAGATGGCAGATGACCTTGGGCAAATGAGAGGGTGAATAGAACAGAGAGAGGGTGAGCAAGAGCAGAAGAGCAGGCTTTGAGGACACGTGGGCTGATGCCGTCTGGACCGGTTGCAGAATCTGACTCGAGGTTTGAAAGCAAGCTCTCCACCTTGTCAGGAGAAAAGGATACCGAGTCCAGGGACAGTTGGGTGCGACTGGGTAAAGTGGGTAGAGATAGTGATGGGTTTAGGACACAAGATTTAGCTGCAAACACCGGAGTTTAGACATTCAGCTTTATCACGTGTGGAATCAGCAGTGCGGCCATTTGAGGTAAGGGAGGGGATGGAGGGGGAACATACACCAGAAACAGATTTGATTAAACGCCACCAGGATTTTGAGGAGGGAGAGAGGTATGAGAGTTCAGACTTGAGATGAGAAAGATGTTGTTTTCTGGCTCTCCTGAGGGTAGATACACACTTGTTCCGAGCTTTGTGGAAAGAACTGAGATTGCCCTCAGTTGGGTTTGCTTTCCATGAGGCAAAGGCAAGTTGTTTCAGGACAACTGCCTCGCCACAAGCTTCAGTAAACCAAGGGCGGGAGGAAGGGTAAGACAACTGAACACGAGAGGGGATAAATCTGTGCATGAGGGAGAGCAAGTTTCTTTGAAAGAATTCCCAGGATGAGTTGATGTTTGAGAAAGTAGTGATAGGAGACCAGTCTGTAAGTTTGATGGCTGCTCGGAGACCCTGCCAGTCGGCTTGAGTGAAATGCCAGACTCGACGGTGGTGAGGTGGTTCTCTGATAACAGCCAGAGAGATGTCCACTTTAACAAGGACGTGGTCAGAAG